>NW_009933135.1:0-9376 GCF_000696875.1 Nestor notabilis | reverse complement strand
TCTAGTTGGTCTACATGATTCTCTATAATGTACTTTAATTAGTATGTTTAAAATTAGTGACTTCTATCAGTAATAAAGATATAAATAAAGTGGGGCTGGACAGAATGTTGCAGCAAAAAAAACAAGCTAAACACTGAGGGAGGAAGAAGGAAATTGCAGTAATTAGTCATCCAGCCTGGTGAGCCGTTCAGCATCACTGGCATATTTCATTCACATGATCTTGTGGGCAACCAGATGGAAAAAGTAGCATTGATTTTCTTGACTTCTTCCTCTAGAGTTTGTGAATGAAATCCCCTAACAGCATGAAAAAGCCTGCTACTGCCACTGTACCTGCAGCTAGCTCTCCAATGAGCAGAGGGCTCAGAATCTAAATTATACAGGCACCTGACATGCATCCTCTTTCTCTCTACTGCTCGTTTTTGTTTCCTCACGCTCTGCTGCTCTTTCTCATTTCATCTCTCCAACTATGAATCTGTCCTTATGGAACATGCTATATACCAATGAAGAAGTAACACCTTAAATTCAAAATTCAAATTAATTCCATAGCAGTGCATATGGATCCTGAATTTGGCAGGAATTTAGATGAGATCCTGAAGGTTCCATTGCATAAAATTTGGGGGCGTGAAGCTTTTCAGTTTCACCAACTCATCTTATAGATTCTTCCTATTTACAGATTTGGCTGTGTGAAAATAGATTCAATATTAAGTTTAGTTGTCTACTTGCTTCCACTGATTTACCACAAAGAGTGTCTGTAAATTTGGTTCCTTAAAGTTCTTTCTCAAAACTCTGAATTTCAATGAAAAACACCAATATGTGTATCATAAGGTTACTGAAAACATAATTTGAGCTTTTAACCAGCATTATAAAAAATTGGTTAGTATTAAGAGGACTTCTGAAGGCTGGCTCTAACTGGAGATCAGCTGGGTGTCTGAAGGAAGTAAGACTTACAATCCTATAGTTTGTCCATCTGCTGGCTTCCCTTCCCTAATGATGTTTGAGTTTACTGACAAGTCCCAGCTATATTTTACAGACAGAAAGACTTCAAGAACACAAAGCTCCTGAAAGCTTTATGAAAACCAGTGTCGTGGTTTCAGCTGGGATAGTGTTAATTTTTTTGTTGGTGGTGATTTTTTGTTGGTTAGTTTATTTGTTTGTTGGGGGTTTTGGGGTTTTTTTGGGTTGTTTTTTTTTTTTGTTTTTTGTTCTTTGTTCTTAGTAGCTGGTGCAGTGCTGTGTTTTAGCCTGAGAATAATACTGATAATACACCGATGCTGCTTACCGAAAGCAAGGACATTTCAGTCTCTCATGCTCTGCCAGCGAGGAGGGACACAAGAAGCTAAGAGGGAGCAGAGACAGCTAACCCGAACTAGCCAAAGGGGTATTCCACACCACAGCACATCATGCTTAGTATACAAATGGAGAGGGGAGTTGGCTCAAAGGGCCAAATCACTGCTCGGGTAGGGCTGGGAATTGGTCAATGGGTGGTGAGCAATCGTATTGTGCATCACTTAGGTTTTTTCCTTGGGTTTTATTTCTCTCACCTTCCCTTTTCATTGCTATTATTATATTTTTACTTTATTTCAATTATTAAACTCTTCTTGACTCACAAGTTTTACCTTTCTTTTCCCAATTCTCCTCCCCACAGCAAGTGGTTGTGTGGTACTTAGTTGCCAGCTGGGGTTAAACCACGACTAGCAACTAGTCAGAGTGGAAAAACCCAGATTAATGTCACTCCAGTTAATGGCAGCTAATCCAGCTAGTCTCTGACATGTTTAGCTCCAAGAAGGGCTGTAAGGGATGCAGAGGGTCAGTGGGTGATGCTTTCGGTGCTGTGGTTGGAAGAGGAAATGGGCATCTGGGAGCACTGGGAAAAGGGGGAAAATCTACCCTCTTTCATTTTAAAGCCATTTCCTCTTGTCCTATCACTACTTGCTCTTACAAAAAGTTCCCCTCCAGATTTCTTCTAGGCCCCCTTTAGGTACGGGAAGACTGTTACAAGGTCTCCCTGGAGCCTGCTCTTCTCCAGGCTGAACAAGCCCAACTCTCTCAGCCTGTATTCATAGCAGAGGTGCTCCAGCCCTCTGAGCATATTCATGCCCTCCTCTGAACTTGCTCGAACCCGCCCATGTACATTTTATGCTGGGAGCCCCAGAGCTGAACACAGTACTCCAGGAATAGGGTATGTGATGAGAGAAGTACTTTTACAGGCCTCCCTGTCTTAGTCTTTATAGACTAATTATCCAGACCTGAGAGATGGTTGTTTCAGGCATGCTCCTCTGGCAAGAAACTTCTTTCCATTAATCTGATGGACAGAGTGTTTCTGCAATTCTGTGGTCTCTCTGAGTACCCTACAGGCAATTGCCTCTGTGCAGGTTTCTGAGGAATGTCAGGGTGTCCCCATGTTTCCCAGCAGGCAGGCTTATGCCAGCTTTTCACATGCAAAGTTAAAAATTAATTGAAAGGGCAGGATATTTAAGGCCTTCTGTGGAGTATCCAATATAGCAGTCCAAGGTGCTGACATGTCTGCCTGGAACAAATAAAAGTCACCTGTGATAACTTTCATTGCCTACCATGAAGCTGCAGTCCCACCGCCAAGATGTGGGCAGCTCTGCCTAAGCAGCCTGAAGTCAGGAGAAATAACCATTGGGCATGTGATTGAAACATTTTCAGATTGCTATAAACTCATCTGTAAACAGAAGAACTCAAAAATAAAGAAATCATACATCTCATTAAATAAAATGAGATAAAAATAAGTAATGCTCAGTAGACCATTACGGAACTATGCAGTACTTGGTTTTGAATATGACAAATTATGAAAGCACTGTATTTTTTCTTCATGGATTTGCAGCTATAAACTCTTTATGTTTTAATGAGTGAAAATTTTCATATAGTGGGAGAGTTTTTATGCATTTAATGAACCAAAATATCTTGGTAACTATTCTGATTAGAAGTATAAAGAACAATCTGTCAAATTCTCCTTCCCCATCTCTTGGTTTAAAATCTTTTCTATGTTTGCCGAGAAAATAGTCTAGTACACTACCTCTTGATAAATAAATCTTCCACAGACTCACTTTCAAAATACATATATCGCCTAATAATGCAGTAAGCTCTCAATAGTAATTGTTTGGACTACTCCCATACGTTTTTCTAACAGTTTTGACAATGATTCAGGATTAAAAACTATGGGATCTCTGCTGCCTGGGAGGAAGTCTATAAGGAATGTTACTGTGGTCCAATTGATGATGCCATCAGGTATGTGCAGAGGGGTTTAAAAGGTGTATAAAATATGTTCATGCTATGGGGCAGAAAAAAATGCAATTTTATACTGCACATTTTAGTATGTACTAGAAAATAGGTGTATTTTTTTATACAGTATTGTGTGTGCTGTGTCATCCTAAGTATTCGCTAGGGAACAGGTGGAGCTTTAATAATTAGAAAAGCTCCTTCTCAAAAAGGAACTTTTTAATCCATCTGTGCTCTATCCTGTGGGAAGAGCTCTTAGCGACTGCTTCTTTTTAAAGAAATTCATGGAAGATCTCTGATCTGTGGGATGGATTTGCCACACACATCTTTCTCTTTTCTTTTCTCCCTGTACTGGTGTATCCCATTGTAAAGGAAATCTCCAGTATCTGCGGCTTTAATTGTCTACACGGAGACCTCCATTGCTCCAACCTGAATACATAAACTCCTTACAACTTGCTTGTTTTCAGCAAGGTCCACAGGCTAGACTGAAAATAAATACTGTGTAAGCAGAATTTTTTCTCTTTACCTTTAAAAATCTTTATTCCTACATTCTAGCTGACATACAAGTAAGACTTAAAAATGTATTTGTCCTTTTAGTACTAACATGTTCAGGTGCCCCAGCGAGGACTGTGACAAAACATACCAGATGAAACATTCATGATCTCGAGGATTTTGAATGCTAATCTAGAAATTGGTGTGACAGATGAACTTGGCTGGTGGTAATTTATCTTACTGTTCATGTTGCCAGTAAGACCCACTGCAGGCGTTCTAGTAGAAACTAGAATTTAAAAGAAATTTTTAAAAATTAATTTCTGGGTATCTTATATATGTAAAAAAAAAAGTATCCTAGTCCTACTTTCTTTTACTTCAACATTGGCTCAGATCAACATTGTCAAAAACAAACAAACAAAAAAGACTCAATGAAGGAAATACTTTTCTTTAGGCTAGTCCAAAAATGTTTACATGGTAGGGTATGCACATGATCTGAATTAAGACGTGTGGCTTCACCTCCTCCTCCTCAGCAGCTATTTCTCTCAATTGATTTGTGAGCTGTTTTGCACACCACAGGCTACAGAAGGGAAGTGTAGGAGACCAGTTGTGTCGCTGTCTGTAAATGAAGAGGAAAAGTGTTCCTGATGATTTTGCTCTGCCATCCTGCTTTCCTTCATTCATTCCATGTGGCAGAGTGAAAGTGACTGCCTAGCATGGTCTCTGGGCTGCTCAAGGATTGACTCTATTCAGTAATTAAACTCTGAATCTCTTGATAATGGATTGTCTCTTCACTGACAGGAGGGAAACTTCCTCAGAAGCAGCTGCTGTGATTATTGAGCACAGGTATCAGCCTTGTCCTGCCAGCCCACTCAAACAGAACATTAATAGTTTAGTCTATCAAAATCCTCTCCCACAGTTCTCTATGAGCAGAACTCCCCAGTGTGAAACAATACAGCTCAGTACTAGGAGATAACCTGTCTATACCCTTTTCCCATTCAGAGGGAGATTGCCCATAGTCACTCACAAGCATTTTATCCTGCCTACAAAATGACATGTTATAATAGCCTCTTACATAATGTAATTATACCTTAACTCATATTGCGTAAAATGATGAAATCCAAACTACTGCTGGGAAAACCTTTCTCTGACATTAAAACTGAAATGCTTCACAATACTAAGCTATGGAGTATGGTTCAGTTAAAAAAAAACAACAACAAACAACAAAAAAAAACAACAACAACCAAAAAAAACCAAAAACAAACAAAAAAACCCAACAAAAAACCCAACAATAAAAAACAAGCACTAGTGAAATGGAAGGAAGTAGAGAAAGTTTCTGGAGCACTGCAATTGGACATTAGATACAAGTTGCATCAAAGCTCTAGAGGAGATCTGTGGAGACTCCTGCTGCCTTTGCAGGAGTGCAGAATGCCCTGCTGAGAGTCTAGCCTTCGTGTGGCTGTAGCTGTGCTTAATGATCTGCTCCAACACCGGAGATGTTTGTTTGTCTTTAGTACCAGATTCTGGCTGGTAGCTCAAAGATTTTTGTCATTTATTTACATATTTACAATGCAACAATAGAATATATTTAACATGCTTTTCACCCACTGATCTCAACAGCTTTGTCTTGAGGAGAAAGTAAACTCTGGTATTTTCTTGCTTTGTAGCAGCTTTGCAATGAGGCAGCTATTTCAGGTGATAGAACATCATCTGGCAACTCCTCCTGCTGGAGCTGAAACCAGTCTCAGCAGGTGTTTTACACCTTTTCCTTCTCCTCTGCAACCGAGTCAAAACTCAGTCTAGTCCAAAGGCCAGAGACCACTTGTTTTCTGATGTGTAATTCACATGTCAGTATGTTTTGGCACTTACACAATAGCAATAAAACAATGTTCAAGTTGAAAATATCCACCAAAAAGCAGAAATCACAATTCAGTCTCACCATTGGTATGATATACTCTAGAATCAAGAGTACCACTAAGCTGCGCTTAGAAAAACTAAAACCCAAGGATGCCTATAGCTGACCAGTAAACAACTGCTAATTTTGCTTGGAGAGCCTACTGCATATGACATTGTAACATATACAACGAACAAAACAGAAATGCCTGAAATGAAAAATCATAGGGTAAAATAGTAATTAAAATAGCATAATGGTTCTAAATATAGAGTTAGGTGATGCTTTCTTTTCAAATGGAAGTAGTCATGGAGTGCCCTAGTACTCTCCTAAACAAGATAGCTTAGTAGTCAAATCTGGATGAAAGGGAGAGGGATTCATCACTCATGCTGGCAAGAAGTCCTACCTCATAAGAAAGCTGCCTAATTAATGCTAGATGTTTTAAAGCCATAATTGCAATTCCTGTGTAAGCTTTGGAAATGGAAAAATGTACCCTGGCAATAGTCCTGAAGAGGTAAGAAGGGCACTCACTGGTAATTACGTATATTAAGTCAGAAATTGAAAGCCAGGGATCTTGAAAGATAAACGTGTACCAAAAAGTTACGGCTTGTCCTTCAGTGGAAATTATGTGAGCTTGTGAGAGATTTGCTAATGAGGTGGAAGTTATCTTACAACCCTAAATGTAGCAACTGCTGAGAACCAACTGAAACACTTTGATTTTGCTTATTTTTAGTTAGAAAAAAAAAATTTCCCAACCACATGTTTTACGGTTGAGAACCATATTCATGCCAGTTCTCCCAAGATGCATCATCATAAGAGGAGATCCAGATGTGGTTGTTGCTCTAATCACAATTAACTGACAGTTTTTAAAGGCCATCATCTTGAGGAAACACTACATGTTAAAAAGCTTGAGAACAAGAAGAAAGACCCAATGAGTAGTTTAAGGCTCCCCAGTGTAGTAGAAATAAAATCAGCAGAGGAAGTGAAAGAAATATAATTAGAAAACTGAGTCTTGATCCAGACAAACCCTTTTCTCCTGTGAAACTGTAAAACCTGTTTACACTAAGAATTCAGTATCATCTAAGATACAAAATAAAACTGGAATCTGCAGTTGAGGTTTTCACAGCCAGTTAATGGATTTAGACCTTTATGTCTTACATGGCAATAAATAGAGCGAGTGGTGCCAACTCTTGTGCTTTATTAGCCTCTTGCTATTTGGTGTCTCCTAAGAGCTGAGAAAACATGCGAGAAGATAAACTTTAATCTAAATTTACAATTATAAATTATATTTATGGAGTTATATTTAAATCTGTGGCCCTCTTGGCTCTGAAGAAAATCTTTAAAGAGGAAACCCACATCCATCATTTAGGTAGACAGAGAACATTTGTTGAGCTGTCTTAGTACTGAATTGTGTTTTGCATTGGGTACTGGGACCACTACTGTTTAACATCTTTGTCAGTGACATGGACAGTGGGATCAAGTGCACCCTCTGCAAGTTTGCAGATGACACCATGCTATGTGGTGTGGTCGACACGCTGGAGGTAAGGGATGCCATCCAGAGGGATCTTGATAGGCTTGAGAGGTGGGCCCAATCAAACTTCACGAAGTTCAACAAGGCCAAGTGCAAGGTGATGCAGATGGGCCAGGGCAATCCTAACCACAAATACAGGCTGGGCAGAGAGTGCATTCTCTTCAAGTCCTCCTTGAAGAGAAGGACTTGGGGGTGTTGGTTGGTGAGAAGCTCAACACTACCCGGCAGTGCGTGCTCGCAGCCCAGAAAGCCAACCGTATCCTGAGCTGTATCAAGGTGGCATCAGGTCAAAGGAGGTGATTGTGCCTCTCTATTCTGCTCTCATGAGACCCTGCCTGCAGTACTTGTGCTCAGCTCTGCAACATAGGAAGGACGTGGACCTGTACAGACAAGTACAAAGGAGGGCCATGAAGACGATCAGAGGGCTGGAGCACCTCTCCTATGAAGACAAGCTGAGAGAGTTGGGCTTGTTTAGCCTAGAGAAGACAAGGCTCCAGGGAGACCTTAGAGCAGCTTCCAGTACCTAACGTGGGCCTACAGGAAAGCTGGAGAGGGACTTTTTACACAGGCAAGTAGTGATAGGACAAGGGGGAACGATTTTACGATGAAAGAGGGTAGATTTAGACTAGAAAGATAGATTTTCCAGTAAAATCACTGAGTGCTCAAGAATCTTCATGTACAGGAAGGACTAGGAAGGCATTTTTTTCTCTTTCTACCCTCTTTCTGATAAACAAAGACCACAGTAAGGACTACTGTCTCTCTTGGAAACTGTTCTTCCATGATCTAGAATTTCTCTATTTACTTTCTGCAAATGAATGCTTGTAGTCAGAAGTTTTACTTACCACAGCCTCACAGAAGCCTCCCAAAACAAAACCAAATAACCTACCCCAAACCTTTAAGGATAGGACACAGGTAGAACTATTCAGATATGCTGGAGTTTTCAATAAGCCTGATGCAATAGGTAGTAGAGGTAGTCCAATTTATTTTCAGTTAAGTTTCTTTTAATCTCCAAAAATACTGTGCACTGTGTGACCCCCATTGAGTATAAACTCAAAGGAGATGGAATGCACTGTTCTGATACCACAAATCTGACTGATTATCACAAACCCAATTATAACCAGCAGCTGAATTGACAGTAAAGATCAACACTAGTCTGACCAGCAAAGCCTCAAAATATCCACTTCCTGAAAGTGCACACTTATGTCTAAATACATGTGATACTACAACCTGGTCAGATGATGCTGAATCATCTTAAACTCAGATGTCCTGGTAAGTGCTCCAGGAAGGCTTGAGGTGGCTAAGGGGAAAAAACATACAGGAAAGCAGGCACAAGAGGACACTTCTCTAGACTTTTTTTTAAATGCAGTGGTACTTGGGAAGCATTACAGATTAAAGTGAACCCCTCAAAACTGCTCTCCTACTTCCCATCTCGGTATGAAAGTTGAACTCATGAAAGGTACTAACTTGCAGGTGAATGCCCAGCTCTAACTTAGCACCAGGAGTCCTGACTGCTGGCCAACTGCTCTGCTGGCTTGCAGGAAAATGGTTCCAGCAAGTGGCATTACCCCAACCTTCATGCAGGGGACAACATGAATGAGGTTGCAGGAAATATTGATTCTTTTACTAGCATGAGGAAGTTGAGTGCTTTACTATTAAATCTCAGGAAAACTTGACTGAGCAGCTTACTCATCTGCAAATGAGTCAGGGAAATTCCCGTGGTGCATACCAAGTGTGCAAATTGGGGATTCCTACTGCAAAGAGCTCTCATGGCATATATTTTGATATTATATTTATTGCCGTTGTTGACTGTGGGCTGGGAGTAAAAGGGATGGTAACGGGTTGCTTAATTAGTATTAATGAATACATGAGTAATGTCATTCAATCGAGTTATGTTCTCATTAATTCCTTGGATTAAATTATCTCTTTCGCTGGAAATTACCACGGGTAAGATATGAGTCACAATGAACACAGCAGAAATAAACTAAGGAGTAAATACCCATTGCCTTTTCCCACTGCAATGGCCTTTTGCCTCCACAAACAGAACACCACGGTGCTCCTGCGCGGAGGTGAACCCTGCTGCCTGCAGACGCACGCTGCGCCCGCGAACCGCCCCGACTTTGAAGTTTCCCTGATCCGACGCGCTAAGGGAATGAGGAGGAGTCCTTTTCCTCTCCCGATGGCAATGTTGTGCTCCTGTCACAAACTGAGCCGCCGGGGCGGGA
>NW_009933134.1:0-257 GCF_000696875.1 Nestor notabilis | reverse complement strand
ACCTGCATTGGGCTCGCTCCTCGCTTTCCCACCTAAAAGTCCAATTGTTTGCTTCTTCGACCATGCCCGCTCAAGGTTGGGCCGAGCCCGTCGCATTGCGCACGAACGTCCGGCTCCTGCTCCCACAGCTGAACAGGCAGGAGCAAAAACTGCTTCTAGGTACCTGTTACTCGTGGAGAGCTCCGCGATGGTGCCACTTGCTTTGGGCTCCCTCATCGCTTTCCCACCTAAAAGTCCGATTGCATGATCTTCGAGCC
>NW_009933133.1:42724-82795 GCF_000696875.1 Nestor notabilis | reverse complement strand
GGTCATTTGGGACAGTGTCGAATGCCTTGCAGAAGTAAAGTATGGGAACTGTACTTTGGCCTCTTCTTGAGGGCTTATGCATATGATACTGATATACTGGCTCATGCAACTCACTTTTAAAAAAAATAAGTAAGTGTGAGCAAAAGTAAAAAGGTCTGTTTAACGGAAAACAGTGTGAGCTTAACTATGAAGTCTGCACGGTGGTTTCAGATTTGGGGGGTACTTCAGACTGCCTGTTTCTATATTCTGCTCATCGCTAACATAATGTCATTGGCAGAGCTCTATGGAATACAAGGAGTGAGAAAAGTGCAAGTCCTGGCTCACATCATAGCTGTGATTATGTGGTTGCACAGATTCCCCATTATGACAGTATCAACTCAGCTATGAATGATCCCTTGATCTGCCCAAGTTGGCATGTCTGTTCTTCCTGTTTCTCCAATAAAATGACTGTTACCTTTTCACTACAGATTTGACATATCATGAGAGTTGTCTGGAATACTAAAACCTGTTTTCTGTCAGATTTTCTATTCAAATACCTAGATTTCCTAAATGAGTTCATGTTCCATTTTTGACATGAGCAGAACAGGATGCAACCCTAAACCAAGTTATTTCAAGATACAAATTTCACAAGTAATTAAAAGCTTCTTATTCCAGAATTGAACTTTGTTTTCTTCAGTTTATCTTTAAATAAAAACTATCTTTAAATCTACACACAGAAAGAGTTTAACACGTTGTTGGATAGTAATACTACTCAGAACCTAAATCTTTAAAAAAAAAAAAATCATCTATAAGGTAGGTAAACATATAACAGTGAAGTTAGTTGTAGAAGAATGAATAATTATTGAAGAACCATGTGACAGTAGTATTCAAAACCAAACTCCATCCTCCCATTATCCCAAGACATTTCCCCTCTCTCGAATGATGATATCTATAGCAACATGTTTATTATTCACCTGCGACTCATGTCCAACTGAAAATGGTGCTCGTCCTGTCTCCACACCAGTCTCATCTGTGAAGGCACTGCTTAGCAGACTGATGGGTTTTGTCCCAGATTTTGTCCCCACTTCTTTACCCTGCTAATAATAAGAACTCATAATTAGGTGGAAATTACAGTTACTGAGCTAAAGTAAAAAGCTAAATCTGGGGATGCAAAAATTGACATTGGAAACAAGATAGTGTCATATGCAGTAACGTTTTGTAATGCTCAGTTTCATAATTCATCACATTGGCATAATAAAAAACAGCAGAAGATACTGCTTTTAAAAAGCATTTCTTTGTCCTAATCAAAGTTTCCTGACCTCTACACTCCTGCAGACTACCATCCTTTCAGATTCAATACCTGCTCCAAAATATAGCTAAGTGAGAGGGCAGATCTGAAATAGAATGCATTTTAAGGACAGAGAGGCCATTGTGATACTCTAATTTGGCCTCAGGTAAAAATGTAGGATTTGTCATGATTAATTCCAGCTTGGTCCAGTAGCTGTAAATTAACTACAGCATAAATGTTAGGAAAACAGGCAATCTGATTTAAAACATTTACAGTGAAGGACAAGGCATTGTAACCCTTGGTAAGCTGGCCTGGTGATTAACTATTTGTCATTTTCGTGTTGGTTTAGTGTTTTACTGAGGCTGCATCTTTGTCTGCACATTCTGTCCAATGATATCAAAACTCTGTATGAATATTAATCAATGTTCATGTTTAACCTCATGTAATTAACCCTACAGCATCTCCATGAGGTGAGTAATATATGTTGCAAATGAGAAAGTGGGAAAAAAAGAGAGGTCAGATGGTTCCCAAAGTCACCCAGAAAGTTCCCAGAAGATCTAGAAAAGGATCAGAATATCCAAATTCCTTGTTCCCAAAGTGCCTTTCCTTTTTCATCACCCTCACCGTCCTATGAGCCATTCATCTATAAGGATGACTTTTGGGTATGGAACTGCCCAGACAATGTGATGTTTTTCTTCTCTGCAGAAGCAAGCTTTCTAACCTCTGTAGCCCACTCAATTGATGGAACAGGGATGCCACAGAAATACAGCAGTAGCATATATACTAATATACTGCAGTTCATATTTGCTAACTTTTTGAGTAGAATGGTGAATTAAGTGAGGTCTTTAATAATGTCTTGAATAATAAATTAGGCAATGTTATGGCAATGTCATATCCCATGACATTGCACCACTTAATAACAAATAAGCTTACTGCTAAGAAGTTTAAATAGAGGTGAGGAAAATATGGAAAGGAAAATCAATGCTTATGGTTTTACCTTTCTCTGCCAAGGGTGTGGAAAGAGTAAGTAGAGATTTACAGTGAAAGTTGAAACTCTTCTCTACACTTGAAAGTAAAAAATCAAAAATATACTTTGGAGGTAAAATGCAGTTGTATATATACAACAAATAACAAATACTGGCATCAAGGCAGTCTGCAAAAATTGACTAACAGTATTTTTTTAAGTATGGGTTGTGCATCTAGCAGTTAATAAAGGAACAAATCCACAGATGAGCCCATATAACTGTGCCATACTAAGGGTAAATATGTGAAAATGGAGAAGCAAACCATATTCCCCCAAGGCAGTATCTTTCAAAACAACTATTTCAGCTCTATACTGAAGCAATCATATTATATTGAACGTTCAAGCTTACTTCACCCTGTACCTACCCCTACCTGCTTTCCAGATAAGAGGTCTTTGCGTTGTACTGTGCTTGGTTGGCGTCCCTCGCTGGGGGGAGAGCGGCTGTCAGCCACTCCTCCCTTGCCCTGAGTCAATTGCTGGGTAGTCTTTGATACGGTTTGCTCCATAAATAACAACTAGGCACACACAAAAATTATTGAGATAGTCAAGTAATATTAAGTCATACTAAGTCAGGCATCACTGTTCAGTGAAAACCTCCCTGTCTGCCCATTTTTCCATTTTACTACATAGAAGTCCAACTCCTACCCAGTCAGTTCAGAAAGTGAGATGAGCCCAGGTAGATTCAGCACCCCAGGGACAAATTTGTGAGGAAGGTGAAAGTAGTATTGCTCCCTGAGGCTCATGATTGTTCTGTTTGACATAAGTCCAAAATGGCAACTGATCTGTGGGGCCAGGGATAGGGGGGATATATGTAAAAAATATTTTGTGACATGTGGATCTAGCAGTTAACAAAGGAACAAATCCACAGACGAGCCAAAGGTGAGCCCATATAACTGTGCCATACTAAGGGCAAATACGTGAAAACGGAGAAGCAAACCATATTCCCCCGAGGTAGTATCTTTCAAAACAACTATTTCAGCTCTAAACTGAAGCAATCATATTACATTGAATGTTCAAGCTTAGTTCACCCTGTACCTACCCCTTCCTGCTTTCCAGATAAGAGGTCTTTGCGTTGTACTGTGCTTGGTTGGCGTCCCTCGCTGTGGGGAGAGCGGCTGTCAGCCACTCCTCCCTTGCCCTGAGTCGATTGCCAGGAAGCCTTTGATAGGGTTTCCTCCATAAATAACAACTAGGCACACACAAAAATTATTGAGATAGTCAAAAGTCGTATTAAGTTATGCATCACTGTCCAGTGAAAACCTCCCTGTCTGCCCAGTTTTCCATTACACTTCATAGAAGTCCAATTCCTACCCAGTCAGTTCAGGAAGTAAGATGAGCCCAGGTAGATTCAGCACCCCAGGGACAAATTTGTGAGGAAGGTGAAAGTAGTATTGCTCCCTGAGGCTCATGGTTGTTCTGTTTGACATAAACCCAAAATGGCAACTGATTTGTAGGGCCAGGGATGGGGGGCGGGGGGCTATATATATTAAAAAATACTGTTTCTAACCCTTGCCAGAGCTTTCCTGTCCTTCAACATGAGCCTGATGTTGCAGAGGAGCACAGACATTATTTTAAATGCCAAGAAATCATCACCTTCTGCAAGTTGACAAGTGAACCTGCTATCGCTTATTTTGGATGAACCTTATCAGTACTCTTCAGGGATACTGAATCATTTGAATAGTTCTGTTGTTACCAAGAGGACAGAAATCTCAGGCAAGAGAACAGGGTATAGCCCATTCTTTAAACAATAATAGAAAGGGAAGAGGGTTTAAAAAACTTACCTGTTCCTCCTATTCTTTCAAGAAATTTTACAGGGTAATTGGTTTACTTATATATTTTTTCTGAGAACAGTCTGCAGACTGTTTACTGAAATGCATTCTCTGCCTGTCACTTTCTAAAATTTCTTACTCTATTTCCTAGCTTAGAAGGGTAATTCACCCTTCTCATTTGTTCTCCATAAAAGCCGAGCTTTTGCCTTCATGCCCAAGATTTGCTCTTTACTTCCGTGATCTTAATCAGAAATCTTATAGACAGGCAACAAACAGATGGAAAATATAAGTCTGTGAAAACGCAGAAGTGCATTACTTTGAAATATTGCATTCTTGCACTGTAAGTGTTGCCAATGGCCTTGCCAGATATATCTGTATGGAGGCTACGTGCTTTGGAGAAAAGAACGTGAGTTCCTGGATTTTAGGCTTCACTTGACATTGGTGTGTGGCCTTGAATAATGCTTCATTGGTCCTCAGTTTTCATGTGTCTAAAAAGGATCACAATGTGTACGTGTTCTTTTGGGTATATATGTCTTTATCTGTCCAGGTACTTGTGTGGTTCTCATCATAAGTAACATCTCAACACATGTGTACATGGTATTTAAAATATGTAAAGGTCTTTTAATGCTACTTATGATGGTTTGCAAGTCCGGTAATTTCTCTGCCCTTAAAGGAATGTTCTTTCCTCAAAGCTGGCCGAACAATTACATTTTGTAAAAAATAAACTTTTGCAAAGCCTATAATCAATAGGAAAAAAAAAAAATCCATTCTATTTTAATAATGAAATTCCAAGAAAAACAATTTTACAAGCAAGCATTCCTCTGTAGAGGTCACAGCTCTGCTAACTCACTGAAACTGGAAACTCATTGTGAACAGTCTAACAAATTCACTGTCAAAGCCGAGAAATATTCAAGAAAAGACAAAGACAAAGCAATTAGCACTTTTTTTTTCTTTTAATAATGTGCAGACTTTTCAAATGCTTCCTCTGAAAAATAGATATGAAATCTGGTTTGGTTTTGTTTTGTTTTGCTTTCAGTAGTGACCCAGAACTGTATATTCTAAAATACGACTTTACATACTGAAAATGCAAACAGGGCTGCTGTTACCCATTGTACACATGGACCATACACAGATTTGTACTTTTTTAAAGTCAGCCTTCTTTTTCACTCTTCTCTTGGCACCAAAGATGACTAAAATACATTTTCCCCTCTGCTTAATGAAAGGAGTATTCCATTGGCTCACCTGCTTCAAGTTAAACATATGTATATGCATCGGCAGGATAGGGAACTAATTGCCCTAGGACTGGGTTGCATGTAAAGCTTGAATTCTAGCAAAAAGATCTTGGTAACTTTGGGTCAGGCTGAGAAAGGGGTATTTGAATTCATGTATGCTTGTTCATGAAGGAGTTTTTATCCAGTCATCAGCTGTCACCTGAAACATTGTGAACCTTACCTCTGCTGTTCCGTCTTCCTTCTTTTGCATCTTTTTTCCCTTTCTTCTCTCCAAGGCAAGTAGAATTTTGTCACTAGCCAAATTGCTTTGAAGCTTACAAAATTTTGGCCAAAATTTAAACAGAAGAGCAAAAATACTCATCTGTGCAGAAAGAAAAGAAAGTCAATCTTGACTATATTAAGAAAACAGAGTTTACTGTAAAATAAAATGTAGTTTACCATGAGAATGAAATAACTATTTCTTTTTCAATACACAGCCTTGTTCCTCCCACGTACTGTGTCCTGACATTTCATCCCAGCTTTGCTCAGCACATGCTTTTCATCAGTGTGTTTATTACTGGTGAGAAATCTTCCTAAAACACAGTTAAAAGGCACTTTCTTTTTTTATATATTTCCCTAAACAATTGTTTGCATTAATGAAAACATCCATCATTTTTTACAAGTATTCTTGATAACATATACACCAGTGGAATTGCTTTTGCACCGCTGTACTGCTCAAGTATTTCAAATATTCAGTTCATTAGGAAGAGGGCTTTTTTCCCCCTCCTTAAGAGAAAGGAAATACTTTTTTGCCTCTGGAAAGGCTCTTAAACCACATTACAGATCTATGAGCAAATCTTGGATAATTTCTAAATGATATAATCTCTCACAGGGTCTTTTTTGAACTAGAATAAGAAAAACAATTTTGGAAAAGCAAACAGAGGGGCTCAGTGAATTCTGTTGCTGCACGTACTAAGGCTCACATTTTTCAATTTGTTTAGGTGTTTAATTCTCATTGAGAAACTGGGCTTCAAAGGAGCCAAACATGCTCAGTACCTTATTGCTTCTGGACTTGAAAGTGACATGTGAGTCCCTGTCATGTTCCTGTCACAGCTTTTTGGCCAAGTTCTTCCCTTGGTTTTGTGCCATGTTTCTGAACTTCACTGGGTTTTACACAGGCTGAAATGACACTTCCATTTCTCTTAGGATCTATATGTACTGTTTTCTCTGACAAACCGTTAATCTTTTGTGGTCCAAACACTTTATGAACTCACAGTTGGTGCTTAAAGGTGTTGGTGATGATTTTAAAGGAAAATAAGAACTAGCTTTCTTAGGTTTAGAAGATAGAACAGAGAAGACAGTAATGAGGAATAAGAAAATAGTAGGTCTGTAGTAAAGGTTCACAAATTCCTGTTCCGTCGTATTAGTATGAAGATCAGAGAGAAAAGTGTCTACAGTCATTTAATGCAGACTTTCTGTAATGAAGGGGAAGACATGCAGTAAGGGAAGCTGTCTTTTGCTTTACTCACATCTACATTTTTTTTTGTAAACTACAAAAACTACAAACTTTCTAATTACAAATTACTTTGCTTGACATTAACCAAGTGGTAAAGAGTGAGCAATTGAAAACATAGACATAATTGATTTCTACTGCCAGAATTCCTAACGCAGTCCTTGCCAGTTGTCCAAGATTGCCCAGTTTATTGAGCAGTAAATTTGAAGCCTTTCTATCATCTCCACTGTACAATCTTCATTGAAATGCATTACTATACTGTTCTCCTTCATGCCCAGGCTTGTGTATGGAATCCAAATCATCACACAAGCAACAAAGACCCTCCTTAAAATCAGACACACAGACTCTAGCCAGACCCGTTACAGAGATTCTCCCAGCTTCTTACCTGTGCCTCTCTAAAAATGTAAGGTCCTAGGTCTCTCCTGTGCTCCAAAATCTTCTTTGCTTGTTCCATTGGGATGTCAATCTGTAAAGCTGGGGGTATGGCAGAATTAATAAAGCAATCAATAATAGCAGTGATCTTTTTCTGGATTGTGGCATCATCACAGTGAGAATGGCACAAGTCCTGAAAGATGAAAAATAGCGTATTCAGGAGAGAGAGAGAGAGAGAGAGGAAAGACCCTTTCCAGGGGCCCAGTGATCAAAGAGCTATAGTCATACCAAAATAATTATACAGTAGATCCCTTCAGTATGTAGGACAAAATTCTTGTAGCAAATGTGCGTGGTCAAAGACATAGTTAAGACATGAGCGGGCCTTCTGGTTTGCAAATGTAGATAATAGCAATCTTTGCTTTTAGGTGATAATCTCTGCCTGCACATTCTAATGGAACAGAATAGTATGTATTTTGCATTCAGCTTAAGTACATTACTGCCAAATAGGAGGCATTTCTGAAAAGACAAACGCACCTACAGGTGTGAAATGCACTGATTCTCACAATGAGCCTGCTGTGACGAGCATACCAATGGTAACTAAAAGACAAAGACATGCTCTAAACTACCAGTACAATCTTCCATTCATTGAAATCTTCTAGTTTCACCATTCATTAAGATTTTCTATTTCCCAAAACCTCAGTGTTTGAAAAAACTCTGTGCAGAACAGAAAATAAAATAAACCTGAACTTACAAGGGTGAGATGTCAAAGGAACACTGGAGGCTTCCTACTTTTTTCAATGTGATCCTATTGTTCTTGTAAAACCTGTTATTACTGTGTCTTCACACTCTGACAATGCTACCATTGGACTTTGACAAGAAGAAAAAATAATTCAAAGAACATCCTTCAAATGCTTTGAAACACGAACTTTCCATCTATCCATAAAACCCAAGAAATTTCTATAACATTAGGAGATCATCTCAGATGTCTACTAGAGACACAATGAGCCCTCTAGAGAATTTTCAGGAAGAGAGCTCTAAATGAAGAATACGCATTTAGTTTCGGTATAGGAGGCTGGATATTTACTTTACAAAGAAATTAAAAACAGGGCTTTTAACCAGAAATGTGGTATGCGAAAGAGCTGGCTTGTATTATTATGAATACTTCTTAGTTTTGTGAAGGAAAAGAAGAATGATAACAGCTACAATGAAGAAAGTAAGGCAATACAAAAACATATTCGATGTAAGAATATATTATGGCTTCCTTTGCTCATCTAACATAGAAGAAAAGGCAAAGAGCTGTAGTAAGAGGGAAGACAAACAAGCCATATGATATGAAGAGGGATGAGACATGAGCACAGAGGAGCAGATGGAAGTGATCCACAGAGTTATATTTTTTCATATTTGTTTTAAAAAATAAAAATGTTTTTTGATTGTCCCAAGATGTGCCGCCAGCCTGATGGGTTACAGGGAGCAATGCAGTCATTGACTCCTAGAGGGAGTTCTGTCTAAATTGATGGCATGATAGAGCTCAGACAATACAAGTATGCACTGTGCAAAGTGCTGCCCACGTCTTTGGCAATATGCCTCCAGTTCAGCCTGACCCACAGCACTCCTACTACTCCAGCTCTTTGCTTCTATAAAGAGCATCAACTGTCTACCACGAGGAATCACATGCATGTAGAAATATGGTCAGATTGCATGGTCAGATTGTACTTTTTCTTGATAAGACAAGTAAAATTAACAAATGACAGAGGGGAGGGGGGGTGTGCAAAAAACAATGAAGCCTTTCTTCAGAGAGCAGATCCACATAGAAAACAGTCTAAACTACACTCCACATGTCCTGACAATGTAGCAATGAAGAGTCACAAATCTGAGAAGGGTTTATGCCATGGAACTTCAGCTGCCTTCATGTCAAGCTTCTAGTCTAAGCTAGTCACTCCATAAAAATGAGAGAGAGAGCAGCACCCCCAGAGAGCGTTTCAGCCAATAATTCCTTGCTTGGGGATCAGAGCCTCTGTGAGGAGAGGAGATTGCCCCTGAAAACAGAGGAGCTTCAGCTTCTTAAGCAGACCCCAAACTCAAATGTGTAAAATTAAACAATGAAATTACCCCCATATGCCTACAGCAGGATCCAAGTGCTACTGCAGCATCAGCTGTGCTTACCTCTTAATTTCTGAGCATGTTTTATAACCTTATGCTCTCTGCATGCCATGTGCACACAGCCTATGGTTAAGAACTCAAGAAAGGCTCTGGACTCTGGTAGCACTTTTGCATCAGCAATATGTCAGAAGCAAAAGGAATGAGGAACAAGTGAAAAGTCCTTGGTGCCCCTGCGTTCAGTCCAGAGTGATGCTAGGAGTCTGCAGTGTGACTTTAAAGCTCACTCCAGAGGTTTCCCATTGTGCTTCACCCCACAGAGCATCAATTTCATAAAGGGGCATGTGTTTGGGAGAGAGGAAATACTTCCTGACCTTCCTCGTCACATTTCATCTTGGCCACATCCTCAGCTGCAGTCAAATGTGACTGTACAAAATGCAAGGGAGCTGGGGTCTGCATTGTACATATAGGCTTTTTGTGTAGATACTGTCTTTACATCTGTACATTTCATTGAATTTAAAAGTTTTATCTGATTTTTAGTGATTGCTGGATACAGAAACAATCCCATTATTTAACAGCATGCAACTACAAAGACAGAATGAACATTTTAATGCTTGCACATTTTCCACTGCTCAGCAGATGTATTCCAAAGTCTGGGCATCAGCTAGTTAGTAGTGTCCCTTTAGAGACTCAGAAGAATATTACAGTTTGACAAACATAAAGAAATATAGGAATAATACATTCAAGCAATTTAAAATACCTGCCCTTAAGAAGTGAGAATTTTCATAGAAGAAAAAAGTTTAAACAGTGAAAGAGTTTTTATGATGCACAAGAAAATGCCTAGAGATATTCTCGTTAAAATTCTCCTAATATGCAGTATTGGATGTATTTGCTTACACATTGAATGATACTCCCCCTGCTCCATTTTGCCACTGTACCTTATATTTCTGAACCTCTTGCCAAAAGAGCACTCCATTCTCCAGTAGGTCTCCTTGCAGTGACACAAAGCGTTGAAACTCATTGGCTGTTACTGGATTCAACAGTGCTTTGCGGAAAGCAATTACTTCACTAGATGAAGAAACACACTTATTGTTCGCATGCTGTCAAAAGAAGAAATAAATGCACCAAATAAACTTTGTTTCAAAAAGCAATAACAAAGGCAATAGTTATCATGAACTGTCTGATTCGTATCTTTGCACTGACCCTAGCTTTCAGTAGTTTGTGAGTTTACGGCATGGATAGAATAGAATGTGGCAAGGTTTCATTTCTTTCTTTCCTTCTTTTTTCTTTTTTTTGAGTTCAGTTTGGGCAGCATTTTTTGGAAGACGTGATGGGAGAGGAAATGACTGACAATGATTTAGACCATATGACTACATACTATAAAGTATGGAAACAGCTATTGTTATTGATTATGGCAACAGGCTACTTTTCTAGAGAACAGTTTGAGTTTTGTGCAAACAACCAACAAAGAAAAAGGAACAGACAAACCACATAGCTTAAAGTTGTAAAATGCTTCTGACAGGGATCTCACCAACAAAATGAGCTTTGAAATGTGTTGCCATGATCACCAACAGAAGCTGGAGTGTTTGCTCTCTGTAGAATAAAGCTACCAATAGTAAAACAGAATTTAAAGTCATCAAGACATTTCAAAGTCATCAAGACATGCTGCAAAGCACAGAGTGGTAGGCAGGCAGGAAAGGGTGGAGAAAGAAAGATGGCTTATGCAGAGACAGTTTGTTTGAAATGAGTTCAGGCTGGCCTGCCTTCCTGAACAAACAGTTCTTGTGTTGTCACTGAGAAGCAAGCCAAACAACCCATTTTTGTTATCAGATGGATGAATGAAAACTATCTTCTAACAGTGGTATAAGACTCTTGAAGTCCTGGAGGGATGGAGTGCTGTTCAATGGTCAGCATAGGACAAAGTCGTTTTCAGTTCTTGCAGACGGTCCTGGAAATCTAACCTGACTCTAACCTGAAGGTCTTTCTGCAGCTTCTCTTAAGAGGGGTTATACTTTGTGTTCTGCCACAGACTCTGCCAGGGGTAAGAGCCTACCCTTATGAGAAGGTGAGTACTGGTTATCTAAAAGGTCCTTTGGGTAAAATAAAGTCAGCTCAAATTAGACAGTAAAGGTGGGATCGTCTCACCCCTCTTCCAATTCTCCAATAATGTTCTATCCCTCTGACTAGGATTTAGGCAAATTTTTGGAAAAAGTATTTCTGAGGCATGTGCATGAAGGGAAGAACAAAACATTACTCCCATCCCTGTGCTAATATATGAACACTGCTTATTTTATGGGTCAACCTTGAAGCAGAACAGGGAAAACAACCATCGTTCTGACAAACAGACAAAGGGAAAACTCAGTTAACAGAACCCACATGCACTTTGGATCCCTTTTGAGCTCATGATTTGCATGAATAATTGCTGACTGGGTCTCCAGTTTGATTTCAACAGACAATAAAAGTTCAACTGAACAAATGTACACAACTTGTGTGTTGGCAATCACAAAGAGTTCACTGCTCTTCAAGAGGAAAAAACTGGCAAACATCTGATGAAATGTATTATTACAAAGGTTTAAGATGTTTAAAATTGATATTATCTCAGTGCTGTAAGATTAAAATACAATTCTGAATGAAACAGATACTGTGAGATATGATTAAACCTGCCCACTCCACTGCATACTTCACATTCCCTTTTGTGTCTGCACATAATCCACTCACAATAATAAATAAACTACCAGATGCTGGAATGAACAGCTTGTCCCAATAAGTCCATTGCATGCAAAATACAGATAAATGTGAATTAAAGGTACAATATCGGTTTGAGGAGGGTTAGTGCTCCAAAGCCTGGGACAAGAGACATGGGGTTTTTTTCAAGTATGACCTCTCCAGCCAGGAAGGGAGAGAAATTTACCATGAACACCCAGCAGGGAGCTATATTAAACAGTGATGTGAGTAATCAGTCCACTGCAGCCAATACAATCATGCCTGCTTTCAACAGCATTACATTTGGGCCACACACTGTCAGCAGGGAAATTGTGAAGGATGTGCAAGGTCCAAATGAAAAAGACAGTGAAACTGCAGACACAAGAGAGAGGAAACTTCACTTACCTTCCACAGTCTAGTTGTCTTCTGTTTTTGTCGTGAAGTATCTTCAATTATGTCCCTTATCTATGGTTGAGCAGAAGATTATAATTGGGTTTTTAACTCTTCTTGTTTCATGTTTAGCCCAGTAATGATTATAGCTGATACATCTTCATATGGATGTTTATTTCTGAATCTTGTTGTGGACCCACACTGAATGCCATCCCTCATTCAGCTATAAATGAGCACATGCTTATCAAGACAGGGGAGTTAAAGAAGACAACAGGCAATAGCAGTCAGACTGCACTCTTCCACTGGTTTACCTTATCCATAGTGCTCTGAGGGATCAATTATATAAGGAACAAATTTGGGATTTTTCTTTTTTTTTTGGTATGAAATTGTTTTGGTTCTTTTCAACAGCTGTATCAGAAATACAGACTCAACTCCACAGCTTCTTTATAGGAAAAATACACCTCAAATCAAGGGCAGATTTTCTGATTAAGGACTACATAGCATGCCCAGAGTGTTTGGTCACTGTGAAATATGAAGCCAATTGGAGAATGTCATCTGGTTTCATTTCTTCTAAAACACTTTCTTCAAAGGACCTTTTCATCCTCTGAATTTGCAATAAGAAAGAGAAAAGAGCAGTCAGACATAAATGGAGTTAGAAAGACTAAAAGCTCATTAGAAGTATGTATTTCCTGTAAACTGTTGAATACAGCATCTTCTGAACTGCTTGAGCTATTCTCCATGCCAGTGCAGTGCAGCAGGTGCAAGAAGATGCATGAGCTAGCTTTCAGACCTGGAAGCAGCTCAGCCTTAGTGCATGGTCTTGTGCCACGGCTTAGAAAGGAGGAAGAGTTCAGCTAAAAAGGGCAGAGGGTTAGGAAATTTTACTCTAATTGACATATTCATTATTAAAATCACTGTCTTATCAGAACCTATACTTCTCAGATTGCTTAGTGCTCTGAATCAATGAAAGGGATACAGTTCATATGCACTTCTGACAACACTTCTGATAAAATTCTTGATATTAAAAAGAGGGTAGAAAACAAGTTTTATGAATCACTGCAGTGTGCATATGTGTCTGCTTGGTGGAACTGTCAAGTTTCCTTCTGATGTGACATTTGCATTTCAGAGCTGTTGTGGAAGTGCAAAAAGCCAAGTCTGTTTGCATCTGTCACCATCAGGATGATCTCCCTACATAGATCCCAGCCACATAGGCACACTCATAAACGGCAGATGTTAGCTCTGCCCATTCCCCAGTCCTTCTAATGAGCCAGCAGGAGTGAAAGGCTCTCATTCCCAATTTTCTGGCAACTTTCTGAAGTAACCAATTGGAACAAGGCTTGTAGCAGTTAACCTCCCCACTCAGCAGATTTCACAAGTCCTGGAGTCATTTCTACAGGCACCACAGCTCCAGATGGTAGAATACAGGCAGTGTAAAAGAGAGAGGGAGAGAGAGAATACAGCATAGGAAGCCCACTCATTTGCTTGTGTTCTCATCCCCTTGGGCAAATCCTTTATACAAAGCAGCATTTCTTATGTATGCAAGGGTATGGCTGGGGCAAAAAGACATATAGACAGTGAGGCACTACAGTAAAGGTTAGATTACTCTCCTGGCAGCCTGGCTGGCAGCAGAGCTAACACCAGGTCCTTCATATTTAGGATAAAACAATAATACTGTCAACTAGACTAAGCCTTCAGAGAAACTGCCTTCACAGTTATCAGGCTAAATGCTTCAACCTGTACATGCTACAGCGTCTCTTTAAATGTTAACTGAATGTGAGTTGTGACCTGCTTTTCCTCTGAACCATTTTATCCCAATTATGAGCCAAACAACAAGCAATGTCTGGATGTGTTGCTGTTCTTAAAAAATTACCTTTGCTTGTCCCTCCACCCGATGGTGTTCATCTGCCAGGAACAATGGCAGCCATTGTTTTTCTAATCTCTTCTGGATGCATTGCTGAATTTCTACCAGAACCGCTGCTGAAAGTTGATCCTGAAGGATTTGTCCCCATCCTCCACCTGAATGAATTAGCTAAGCAATCCAAATACAATAACACATGACATAAACTTCTGTGTATACCAAAAATCCTTTATCTCTCTACATCCTTGGTTTAGCAAAGCATGAGCTTAACTGTAAGCAAAGCATTTAATGCATGCTTACCCAAAGCTCACATGTACTTTTCATAAAAGGGAACAGATTACATTTGTCCCTACCTATAATAGAATACAGACTCTGGCAAATACTACCCCAGCTTGACCAAGTAAATTTCCTAAGTATCAAGACATATCAGAGTACCACAGCTCAGACTTGCTGTCTGTGGCTTTACTGACGTACTAAAATAGAAAGCTGGAACAAGTCACTCTGCCTGACAGACATTTTTACACTTTTTCTGAGCTTTGTTGTGCATGCTCTGGCTGCAGACACAGATCAGGATTTGAGATGTTCTGTAAGGTGAGGGGGAGGAAGAGCCTGAACAGGAAGGAAGGGACCCCCACAACCAGAACCAGATTTCTGGCCAAAAATATAGGTAAGATTTTAGGAGATAGCCTGGGTAAAATCTGGAGCAAAGCTGCTTATGAACTTTTATCTCAGTCAAATTCAGTGTGATTGTTTTTTATGAACAGTTTTGTAACTGGTACCTGTTCTTGTTGTTCTCTGGTAGCTGGGCTGTTGGGTCCAAAGAAGTATTGTTTGTTTAAGTACTTGGTTTTAATGTCTTTAGATTTTTCCTCCCTTTTTTCTTTATCCTTGTGGAGCATCTTTCTGAACTGTTCAATATCTAGCCAGCACATGAGATCCATGCTACAAACAAATTTAAACAGAATGTCTTTTCAATATTGAGTTAATTTCATCAACATTCTACAGAGTTATCAGTTTAACCACAAGCCACCAAAGTGTTCAAGTCCTAAATACCAGGTCAGATTAGACTGAAATTTTATGTCATTTTTTCTTTGCTAGTACCATCTGGTGAGACCATAGCACTTGCTGAACAGGCAGATCAAACACATCTTTGGGATCTCATTTAGGATCCCTTTTGGAGTACCCTGAATGGAGTAACCTCCACAGTGTGTTGCTGCTAAATCCAGTGGGGACTGTGAACCAGAGCCATAGTGCAGAGCTCACAGAGAGAATGAAAAATGAAACATGAGAATTTGAAGCAGTACTGAGGCTGTGAGCCACCAAGAGATGAATTGACACCTCCTGTTCTGCGTCCTTGTCGTGTTGCCTGAGAAAGAAGCAGGGATAACATCTGGAAACGTCAGCCCCAGAAATCACCCCCTTCCTACCCTGTGTGAAGTGCTAGAGCTTAAGTCAGTCTGCAGTCACCCAGACAAAACCAATTTATGGCAGATTTTGTTTCTATGGCTTTGTGTGGGCTGCCTGTCCATAAATCATCGATTCTACTACTTATTTCAATATTCATAGTAAATTATAATTAATCACCATATGCAATTCTTGAATCTATATATTGTTCATAACTGATTGTGTGTAAAGTATTAATTTAGGTTTGTTTTAATGGAGCATATATTGGTTTTGTTGTTTAAACCAGAGGACAGAATAAGTGACATACCTACAGTTTCAGTTTAATTTATAGGACTGTTTTCTAATAGTATCTTATTAGCTGAAGTTTTGTGAGCATTTTAATGAGGACATTCACTGTATTTGCAGCAGGAAATATGAAACATTAAATTCAGACAAATCTGTTTCACTTTTCCAGTCAGTTAGTACCTGGCTTTTTCAAAACTTTGATCTAAAAGTAAAATTTTCAAAAGCGTCTAACTGATTTAAGAACAGATGTCCACTTCCAGAAGTATTTTGAGACCTGTGTTCTACTGAGACTAAGATTCTTTCATTTGCTAGTTCATCACGACGTAAGTTCACCTAAATGCAAGTGATCCAAGTTACTGTGGTTTATGGAGTTACTCCTTGGCATCTACCAATGACAAACAACCAAATATGTCCATCTTATTTAAAAAGCAAATTCTATAATCTTAAAGTGTGTTAGGTTAAACTGTTTATAGTGGTGGCTTGTCCTACCGTACTCTACTTTTTCCTTTCAACAGATCAGAAGCATGTGCATAGTCAGTTAGTCTGGCAAGAGTAACAAGTGATAACCCACTAACCCAAAGCAGTGCAAACTGTTTTGCAATTGTGTGAATATGTCCTATATATTTAAGAAAATATTAATTGATGGAACTCCTTTTAGTTTATTACTAGAATTTGTGCTCAGGTTCAACTCAGTCTGTCCTTCCTGAAACTCGGATCACATAACTATAAATTTTCATTAAGAAGCAAATGACGTATTCGTGGTTTTTGCTGAAATTTTCTAGACTGCATTAATTCTAGGATCCCTTCAAGCTTATAGTACCATTAAGTATCTTTACTGTAGCATGCTAGCTGGAATTTAGAGTTCCTAGGTCTGGACCCAGCTCTGAAACACTGTTTTGTGAGACTTTTTCAAATTCTTAGTTCATTATGAATTTTTTACAAAAGAAAATTTCTCCATAAATTACATATTTCTCTGCCTGGCTCTATGACATAAGATGAGACTTGTCTGTGATTAACAGAGAGGCAGGAAGTCCCAAGGGTCATTCAGTGTACCTGTTCAAGACCTCATCTTAGCCAGTGACCTGTTATCTGGTGATTCCTGCCATTTCCCCAGTTAGAGACGAACTCTAGACCAGTGGTCTCCAAAGTAGGGTGTGCAAAGAGATGGTTCACTGGGGAGCAGTAAGAAAATATTAGGACTTCAGTAGCACATATATATAATTTATAAAAATTAAATATACATGTATCAAGGGTGCATGCTTACAAATCTTTCTCTGATGGGGTGCGCAATCAAAAATGTTTGGAGACCACTGGTCTAGACAGCTAACTCAGAAGTCACTTGACCATAGGGACCTGCAGAAGTGATGACACTGACTCTTGGCCAGAGGAATCCTGTGCTAGACATCTATCTCTGGACACTTTCGGAAAAGCTGACCAATACCTGATCTAAAATGATAGCAGTGCTTGACTAGAAACAAGAGGCAATATGCAAAGAATCAGTTTATGGGAACCCAGGTTAAAGGAAGTGACAACTTAAGGACTTGCTAGCAGTTACTTAAAAAGTATATTTGCCTTTTCCTAAAACAGGATAGAGATCGGTGTGAGGCTTGGGGAAAAAGAGGGAGAGAGAAAGTGGCAGAGTCACATTTACTTCTGCTAGAACTAGAACTTCTGTTTAGATGTTCATTTTTAAACAAATGGGCTCACTTTTTCAAAAACCCTGCATAAACTGTATCTGCTGTGAACTGGTCCTTAATTCTGTTTAGATCAGTGCAAACACAAAACTGCAGTTGTTCTCACACTGTAAGAATAATGTGGCTGTCTTCTATTTGTACATTTTTATAATATCCAGCTTTAATTTTTAAAATGTACAAAATTGAATCTGTACTAAAAGAGAGACATTTTTACTCATTATAGGCTAGTTGCTCTACTCAGGGGTTTGCCACTAATCAAAGCAGAAACTGAAAGCAGAACTGTAATACAAACATGTTATGTAAGGAGAATATTTACCCCCAAAATGTTAAGGCAATTCAGTTGTCTGAACAATGTGCATGTGTATTTCATAAATATACAAACACATTTTAAAAAAGACTAAAATCTGTGAACATTTAGATAGCCAAGATCCCCAGCAAAGATTTCTTTGAACTTAGAAATGGATAAAATAATAATAACAAAGAAACATACCCAGCAGAATGCTCATTAAGAAAAGCCCAGAACTGTTCTAACTTCTCCTTGTCATGGATGAGGTCAGATAGATTAGAACCTGTCAATTCTCTGGGAACTTGGTGCAAGTGCTCATCTTCTTTTAGAGCATCAGGGCAAGATGGCAGACAAGTGTCAGGAGCAGTACTCTGAGGGAAGAAATTATTTCACTTGCATAACTGCTTTTTTCATCTCTATGTTTTGCTCAGTCTCATAATCCTTGCATTAGATAACTTCTGTCTCTGTAGGACAGCTTTTGATTGCTGAGAAAATAAATTAAGACTCCAGCTCTTAATCAGCTTTAGTTTTATGTTTGCTTTAAACATACCAGGTTACCTAATCAAATAAACCAATATATACCTGTAATTTACTTGAAATTTAGGTATTTACTCAAGATTAAGGGCCCAAAATACATTCCACAGACTTTAGTGGAAACTCTTTCATTGCCTCCAATCATACAGTGGTCTGATGCTGACGTTACTGACAGAGGATCTATATTTGTAATTAACACAATGGCTGTCAATCTTTCCCCAGAATTAATGGTAGAAATCAGACTACTAGCTTTTCCAAATTGGCATGTAGTCAGTCTTTCATTGCTGATACTCAACCCTCTCTGATTGATAGAAAAATGAGTTTGTTTTTGTTATTAGGTGCTTGTCTTACCTCATCCTTCTTGGAACCACTCTCCTGATGCAAAGCCTGGAGCTTTCTAAAGTACACGGAGTCCAGCTGTCGAGTTTCCTCCACCAGCTCCACCTAATAAAAATAATATCTTATGTCATCCCTACAGTACACATTATAGAAAGATGGAGAGAACCGAGTGGGCACCTTGCCAGTGACAGAGGATAGAAAAGAATCCATTTGCCAGTAATGAGACTGATGTTTAGAAGATACTAGAAGTCACACCTTTGTGGCAAACAATTCAATTAAAAACTCTAGTAGAACAAAATCTTCATATCTGTGTAGGATCACACGTAGATTTCTGCAGAACACCACTAAATAACTATATCTTTTTAAAAAGAGCTTTGTATTAAAAAAAATTGGTAAATTATATTGTGCATATAACCTATTGTGTATATTGTGTGTATACTCTATCGTGTATATTGTGTCAGATGTACCTGATTGCTTATAACAGTAAATTTTATATCAAAGTGCCACTGCGAAGCAGAAAAACAGCTTTTAAAACTGTGACTCTCAGTGGGAAATGTCAAAAACAGTGGCACAGATTTCCAGATATGGAAATTTAAGATAAGAAAGATGCTATAATGTCTAAATGTCAAAGGTGGAAACTTTCAGACTTTCTTGTCTCCTTCTTAGTTTTATACCAGGTAATGCCTTAAAATAATAAGTTGTCCATGATTAGAACTCATGAAGTACTGGTGTTCTTTAATTTAATTAGAAGCTTCATGTATATAACTAGAGCAGTTCTCCATGTTACATGCAAACAATCAGTAACTGCGTAAGGAATAGTCTGATGACTGTCTCGGCTGACTAAGCCATTCAAATGCAGGTTTTAGGATATTTAGCAGAATTAAGCCAACGTGTTATACTGATTAGCACGCCCACTACAAAGATTAGAAAGCTGTGGTCTTATTATACAAGCATTTATGCACAAGAGAGAGAATGCCAATTTTAGATTAATATTCATTATGCTTTTGTCTACATGTGAACACCACACTAATCACTGTGTTATCTGAATGCCTTCAGGCTCCAAGTAATTCTATTCCACTGTTATAAAGTGCTTTTGGGTATTCTTTCCTTTAAAAGAAAATGTAGTTTAAAAGTAAATAGGAAAATAATCCGGAACATTTTTTATATAATTTAAACAGAAAGCAGATAGAGGCAGGATGGCAGTCAATAAAAAGGAACCCTCCTGCTTTCATGTTTCATTTAAAGATAAAAATGTAGATACATACTGACTATGTCCCAAATAAACAATTTTGGACTCACCTAATTCTTGTTAAAATATCTTGTTTCATTATGGGCCAAATACATCCTGCTGTATGGTAGAACAAAGGGGAAGAGTAGAGCCGGGGACTGAACAAAATATAAAGCAGACCTTGTCTTAGTGCTGAGGAGTGTGTGTCTAAGCATCAGCCTGTCTTTAGTACAAAGAGACTCTAGTGCCTCCTAGAACAGGTTGTGTTATATCTGTGTATTATAACTCTTCACAAACACATGTACTGTGCACTCGAAAGTATTTAGTTCTGTTTTTTCATGCTCTGATTAAGATGTTTGTGTTATTAGGGCACTGAGAAGTCTGCACGTAACTGCACTTGCAAAGCAAAGCAGCATCTAAACTGAAAGGGCAATAGACTATCCCTCAGTTAACTCACGGAGGTATAAACTGACACACATACTAATTTAAAGCAAAAGTTTATATTTTCAGCTGTTACTTTGGAGTATTTCTTCAATCATAGAAGCAGTAGAAAATACTGTACTTGGAGAGTGCTCAAAAGCAGAGTCTTTTTTGTACAAAAATGATGTATAATAATACTTGGCTGAGTCCATGACCTGACTCAGTGAGGACTGGCAATAAATATTAGACAACTAGTTCTGATAATACACATGGAAAATACACATTTACAAAAGACTGTAAAACTAGTCTGATAGAAAGTAACCAAAACTTCATATTAATAAAAGCATCAATCAATTACATGGTGTTCTGCAGTTCATTAACAATTATAGCTGAAATAGCTTAGTCAAAATAATTTATCTGAAAGCTGAGAAAAGATGCTGAAAAGTGAAGAGAATATTTTGCAGATATATTTGGATTAGTATATTTCATTTTGATAAGGTTTTTTCAGTGTTCAAACTTTCAACGTTTCTGAAGGAGATGAAGTTATCACAGGATGAGAAGGAAAGTCCCTTTGTGGATTAATTATAAGGTACAAAGTACAAAATAAAGAAATAAATAACTCTCATTATGGGGTGGGGTTCCTATTAGAGTCTCACAGGGATCTGCTCTGAGGTTGTTTTCGTTAAACATTCAGAAATTATCTGGAAAAGGAGGTGAGTGAGGAGACAACAAAGTTTGCAAAATTATTCCACAGGGCAAAAATATTATATTGACTTTGAAGAGCAGCAGGATTTCAGGACACTTCAGTGTCTGCATGATAAAAGGGCAGCTGAATTCAAGGACAACAAACATTAAGTCATTCCAATAAGCTCCAAATTGGGCTTTCCATTAGTTGTTCTCACTTTGTAAAGAGATCTTGGAATCATTGCAGATGGCTGTTAGTTTACATATTGCACATCCCCTCAAAGTTCACCAGGAATCAAAAGGCAGTTAGTATCATAGGAACAATTAGGAAAGGAACAAAGATCAAAACAGAAAACATGATTCTGCCACTGAATAACCCTTAGTGCATCCAGGCCTTGAGTACTGCTTGCATCTCATCACAAAGATATGAATTAATAGCTGGGGGTGATAAATGTAACAAAGATATGGAATGCCTTCTGTGAGAGGAGAGGTCAAGTAGTCCAGGATTCTTGAGTTTCAAAGAGATGTAACTGAAGTGGAATTAAACAGAAACATGTAAAAGCATAGCAACATTAAGAATATGACAAGATAGCAATTGTTCCCTCTTCCTTGTGAAATAGGAAACTAGGGCACCAGGTGAAATTATCATGGAGAGGTCTGCAAGCAAACCAATATACGCATTTTTTCTCCTATTGTATGATTAAACCACAAAACCCATTAATGCACTGAAGCTAAAGATATAAAATGACTCAAGACACATTTACATAAACCCATGGGGGAAAAAAACCCAACCTACTCATCAAAGACTATTAGACACAAAAATGTGGGTAAATTCTCTGCTTCATTAATCTCCTCAGTTGCAAAGTGCTGAAGCTGGCAATACTGCCATATGTTTTTTTTCTGTTCTTATACTATATTCTTAAATGTTTAATATTGGCCACCATTTATAGGCTTAAAAGATCATTGTCAAGTTTGATGTTGGGAATCTGTTCTCCTGATTGTTCATAAATGCATGCACAACATAATAACAAAAATACAATGTGGTACAAAACTGCCACAAAAGGAATTCAAAATTTTTAGAGGAGGCAATGCATGTATGCATGTTCTCATTACATGCTGACAGAAGTATCAGCAGTAAGTGATGATATTTCCTGTAAAAATGGAGATGCTTCGTCTAAGGTCATAGTAGAGAAAAACAGGAACAAGAACTAACTTCCTGCCCTCTACCTCCTGATTTCCCATTTTAAGTTTCTCCCTCTGTACCCAAGAGAGAGATCTTAAAGACTTGGAATTAGAAGTTTGACCTGCAGCTGGTAACTTGTAGGTAAGTTTATAAACTGCAGAGAGCCACAGCATCCACCACTGCCTCCAACATTTCTGATTTGTCAAAAGCAGAGTCAGGATTGCAGCCATTTCCTCTGACCTGCATGAGCCTGCTCAATTCAAGCCTTCAGAGGCTTTCTGGAATTAGAACTGAGTAGATCACCAAGCCACCTGCTTCAGGAAGCCTGCAGGGCACAGTCAGACCTTACACAGCAGGGCAGCTATCTAAAAGGTGTTTGGGAAAAATACAGCTGGATCACCATATCACATTTCCTCTTATGCTAAGCAGTAGCTGCACTTTAATTCCTAACACCAGGAAATACTTTATAGAATTATTATGGACCTAGCATCACTGTACTAACACTCTAGAAACACAGCTTATTTTTATTTGATCAATGGTAAGATTGCAGAAACATGACACTTCCTGAGTGCAAAGAGAAATTTTGCCATAGTAAGTTACATTCCTCCTTGCTTGCACCTTCCTCCCAGATGGGAAGTCTGCTCTCCGCAGGAAGCTCAGCCTACTCCACTCATCAGTATAGAAAGGAGTGGGTGAGCAAAACACCACATAATACTTCTCCCTTCCTGACTAGAATTGTAACAGAGTTGTATATGAAGGCTCTCGTGATTTTCTTCTCTGTCACAAGAATTTTTCACTGTGTCATCCAGATGAGTTACCTTTCCATAAGTATGTTTGTCTTCTTCCATCATCTTCATCCATGGTTCTATCAGAACAGTGAGGATATATTCTTCTGCTGAGTCAAAAAGATCCTCAAAAGCTGGGTCAATTTTCTGATAAATCATGTTTCTCTTCCTCTGATGAAGTCCAATATCCATACTGGCAGATGGGGCAATGTAAGTTGCATAAAGGAACTACAATAAATCAGAAGAAAACTGATTCTAAGCCATCATCTATTCCAGTGGTCATAGTCCATTGAAGGAGAGAATGAATGCATATCTGTCCCACACTGCCCTGCTGTATATTCTAAACATAATTCTAGTTACACGTGCCTTGTTTTCATCAATATTACAATTTTGCCCAAAAATCAGTTATTGCCATAACTGACCTCCCTGCCATTTTTACTCGTTAAAATGGTTAGACCACAAATTAATACTTAATGCAATTTTTATTTGGAAATATTTGACTGGTTCTTAGTTAGATTCAGGAACCACAATCGTTTCAGCAACTGCATTCTTCATGAAGTTGTATTGTCATTTTGCAGAGTATGTGCTGGGCCACTTTATGAAGGAGTCTTACTTCTTCTGAATGGATGGGAATTTGTAAATCTAAGGTTAAAATTAGTGGAAGAGTGATATAATTCTGTGTGGAGATTCTCATGCACAGTTCTTCGACATCAGTGAGACTATCACGGTACAGGATCCATAGCAGGAGATATCACCGCACAACTAAGGTCTAAATCCTTAGCAAAGCAGGGATTATAATATGCTTGTTTATGAAGCACACAGAGTTTGCTATTCAATATGTACAAACAGAAGAAAGCTGAACCTGGAGAATGTTTCATTCTCTCTATCAGCTCATTCTTGAAGCACAGAGTAATTTATTTATTTATTTGTTTGTTTATTTATTTTCAAAATATTCTCCTAAGTCAAATTCTTGGTTTTTAAATGTTTCATAAATTACTATAAAAAAGAACATTGAAAACTCAATGAAAAAAACACTTTCTTCCAGGAATATCTTGGAAGAAGATATTCTAGAACATCTTTCTAATACATTATGATTCTGACTGCAACTAGAAACACAAGTGAAAAAAGATGCTGTCATAGTAGATTTCATGCACTTATAAATGTTTTCTCTTCTTCGTATTTTCAAAGTCAAACTAATTTTCAAACATATGTTCAGGGAATCAGATTAGTAGTATAATAAAATTTCTCTCTAGGATGGCCCTGACGAGCCCACCTTCACTATTTATTATCACACAGTTTTGGCAATGAAGAATGTGGGTTTCTAATAATTCTTATTTTCCTTACATTGCTAAAATCTAGCTGTAACTAACAAAAGTACAAAGCAGTAGAAAAGAAGAAAATAATACATTTACTCTGTGTTCAGCAGCAATAAAACACTGTTGTGTTTAAATTTCAAGCATAATCAGCGAATGTTTAATTACATTGAATAATTATGTTTCTGTTTGTTTTAAACAAAATTCTGATCTATTAGATTCTTTCTTTAAAACCACCAGACTACATCCCTGTTATCCTGCACCTTAACAACTTGAAACAGACCCTTTAGACTCTCCTGATACAAGGTCATTGAGGAATACATGGCTATGATGGCTGACATCGATCCCCCAGTTAGAATTTGTTATGATTACTACACTTCTTTATGTAGGATTCCACCCCCTGTCTACATAGATCTAATCACTGAAAACAAAGATGGTTTCTGGCTATTGTGACCCATGTTATCAGTGCAATAAGGACCTCCAGGTGTAAGGGTAAGGTGAAAGAATGAGGACACTCACAAGAAGAGCCCTAGCAAGATGAGAATAATACCACATTTATCCTAAATTATGCCCTTCTCAGCAAATCCACAAATAAATTTAAATTTAAGAGAGACAGCATTAATCAGATTCAGTTAGTGAAATCAGAAAGTTGGAATATGTTGAAGAACTCTAACACTAGGAAAGTTTCACTTACATCATATTCTACTCTGATCCAAAACATTTAACATATAAAACAGCCAAATTAGAAGAGACTAGTCCAATGATACCAAGACATAGTATCTTCAAAAATAGAGGGGTTAACTATTTTATTCATCATTAGGGCTACATTGGTCCGCCTCTTATGAGTCATAAAACCACACAAGAGATTTGTAAATTGGTGAAAAGGGTCCAAAATAGGTCCTTAATATTTTAACCTAGTTCCTTAAATGGCTGATCATTTTTAGCATAGTTTAAAGAATAAAATTAAAACAAACACTACACAAGTTTCTTGAATGAAACTCTTCTTTTCCCTGTGATTTTGTACAAAATGAATTAACTTGAGTATATTTGCTACTTTTCTTCAGAGCCGACAAAAACTTTCAGCCTACAGAGTCAGAAATTGCCCAGACTGAGAAAGCTCTGGTCAAAAATTGTTGACAATCTGCTCATACAAACACTGTCATAATATATTGCGATATTAGGGTCTGCCTTTGCAGGCTGCTCTACCTGCAGAACTCCTCCTCCCACCCAGTCCTGTATTATTTCACACACAAAACCGGAGCATGGTAAATATACACATTTTTTTCCCAGAAACAACAGTTAGGGCTGATAATACATGTGAAGCAGAGATTTAGAGGTGGTTAGGCTAGCTATAGGAGTCCACTTTTCCAAATGTAATGGACCAGACCCTCAGTGCTGTAATCAGGATGGCCTCTTCACTTCTGAAGGATTCAGATTAACAGTGTCTGAGGATTTGGCATGATGCCACCTTTTTCTTAAATTCTGGTAAGAATCCATTGCTATGGGATTTAGCCCACCAAGTAAAAAGATAACATCACAAGGTGACAAAGTGAATGCAGACAGGGGAGAAAAGAGAAGGAGCTTCCATCCCTGTGTCCCTTGCTGAGGGTTCAGGTGCATCTGTAGATCTAGATTTGAATGCAACTGAGACTAAGTTCTAGACATGGCAAAATAGAGGAAAAGTGACTATATTCACAGCCTTTAGCACTGGGAAATGAACTTAGCAAGGTATAGGGGGAAAATACATTTTATGCTTTAAAAAAGAATATTCATAGCCTTTTTTGACTCCCATGTCATGGAAGTCTTGTGGGTTTCTGAATCTCAGTGAACTACTGAAACTGTGGTATTGGCCAATCTCCTAAAGCATCAATGGGAAAAAATGACATTAAATGAACCTAACGGTTATCGAATTAACACAAAAATCTTGAGCATGTGACATCAAGTGCACATCATACTTCATTTATTCAATGTTTTGTTCCTTTTGTAACACATAAAGAATTTTCCTACCTGCCAGCTATACATTTTCCTATAATTGTATTAGGATAAGTAATGGATTAAACCCAAAACCCTATCTGGAAATTTGGTCAGAGTTTGCATCTTGATATTACTTATAATGGCACAAATCTGAAGATACAGAATGCTTAAGAAATTCAGATTAATTCTTCAGCCTCATTTATGACTTTCCAGATCAGGACTTGTTTAGGCCTTGGGTTTTGGTGTGAATTCATCCCCGGATAAGAAGACTTTGGTAAACCATTGCAGAATGACTAGAGTGAAGCAGGAAACATAAAAATATAACTCAAGCGCCTCATATTGCTGCCCAAGACATGGATATTGCTCTGATCTAAAAGAGGGGCTTGTGCAGCTGCTTGACAGAATCATATGATGGAAGAATACAATGCACTGACTGGTCTAAAATGGAAAGGTTAAACTGCCTTCACCCCCATCATCACTTTCCACTAACATAAATCTTGTGTCTGACCCTAAAAGTTCACAGTAATGATAACTCCCTTTATCTAAATTGATTCTTGCGTTAAAATATTGTGCTTCCGATAACTGTATTAAATTTTCTAACTCTATTTTTATAATTTTTTTTTATTTTTTATTTTTATCAAAAACTACAATATCTGTTTCTTTGTTGCTTTTCTTTCTCAATTTATTTTACACTCCTGTGTGTGTGTTTATAGTGAATAACCATATATGTTTCTGGATGATTACCTGTACTCATTTTTATCCATCAGATTTCATTCTCACTGTAGTTTCTGTCCCTGGATGAATGCATATATACCTTGGAATGCATTTTCTTACTCTATCATAAAAATGCCTAACAAATGAAACAATGAGTAACAGATATACAGCAATCCGGGTTTGCTCTTGTTTCTAACAGGAAGCAGGCAGAACACATACAGAATACTTTGGATGTCTCTTTCTGTAATAAATACTAAAATGTACATGACGATGTGTTGTGTGAATCTGACCCACATTCTCTTAGGAGTATTTGGAATGACTATCTTATTGTGCCAAAGGTGAGCGCAGAATTTGGGAAGGCATCTCTTGGATAAGCAGACCCTGTAGATTGGTTGCAGCTTGATTCTTTACCATGTTCCAATGAAAACAAGAATTATTTTTGTGCAGCCTTAAAAGGCAAGCTAGAGAATGATACCGAATGTTGCAGCACATGTGTTGATTTGTTATGTTACATTTCAGCTGTTAGTTATGCTAATGGAACAGTTTCACATATTTTGTTTTGATGTATTTACTTTAATGGCTATGCGTATGGAGCTCTCTGTAATTGCCTGGTAACACTGATTGTATGATGTTCTGCTGTCACCACCAGGCCAGCACTGGAAATAAGTAAAAAAGACATGGGCCTTAATTTTCAGCCATGCAACCACTGCAGAAAGAATATGAGCTGGAGTGAAATGAAACCGAATTGAAAACCACCATGGGTGATTACCTAAGATTTGGCCTGCAACAAAACATGTAGGAAAATGAAGACAGTCCAGGTTTAGGTAACTTGTACACCTATTGTGAGCAGGGTCCCTGGCCACACACTGGCCTGGGCAGATAGGGGAGACAGTCAGCCTCAGGCCATAAGTAGAGCTGGAGGGGAAAACAACTAAATAGGGTAGCAGTTTAAGTTAGCCGGTGTGTGATAGGAGAGAGCCTTAGCCTCTGCTTGGTGTTTCTGTACAAATAACACTGATTCGGCTGATAATTCTGGACAAATACACAGAATAATGTCATTTGCTCCAGTAAAACCTCCATGTAGGAAAAGAAGACAAACTGAAGGAAGTCCAGATGCTCAGTAACATAAACCATATAAAGAGATTATTCTCCACTGCTCTTTACAGACACTAGTTTCAAAGACATGAAAGACATGTGAAGTAGCTTTGCTTATTACAGCATATATTGAAATATGCAGATACGATATACTCCTACACAAGGTTTGCAGAGGAGAAACAGACCAAAGTTTCACAAAGTGATTTTAAAAGTTGTGAGTTCTAATGATACAACACTGCTGCAGCCTTCTTCCCTGGCAGTGTCACACTATTCTGCAGTTGCTAACAGCATCAGCACGCATGGCCTGTGATGAACCTATTAACTTCTGGTTTATTCCCTGACTCACAGTGCATGCTCAATTAAGGGTGCTTGTTTATAGGAAATATCAGTTCCGCTTGACAGTGAGTGAGGGTCTAAAGATCAAATGGAGAGGATGATAACTGCAAAATGCCCTGACAACCAGAGAAAGAAAAACAGGACTGACCACTGAAAGATCCATTTTCATGACTAAGGTCATTATCTGAGGTCTGGACTGTGAGACCTGCAATTCTGACTCACACAGATCAAAGGAAAGGTACAGCACAATTAGATGATTTAGAAAAATATTATCTCTGATGTTAACACTAAGCAGATATTTTCCAAATATCCCACCGAGCAAAGGGGAGATTAGTGAAACTGAGTATAATAGATAAAACTGGGAATCGGCAGCAGAACCTAGAAATCAAACTATGCATGTTTAACATTTAAATCAAGAAATACCATGGAAACAATCCAAAGAGCTTCTTTTATTGTCCACAACCCAGATTTACTTTGGTGTGGGTTGTCAAGATCTGGAAATTTTTCTACTTTCTATCTTTTCAGTCTTTACACTGAAGAAATGTATTTTTGATGGGAATGAGCAAGCGTATTTGTGAAGACAAAACACATTGTTTACAACTTACTTGAGCTTGCTTGCAAATTTTGAAAGGATGAAGAGTTTCCTGGTAGAAAAGCTGATGATAAGCTTGTAGGTCAAACCAAAAGTACGCACTGTTCTTCCACAACTACAGATGAAAAATATTGTAAGTTATTGCTATCCAAATATCACAGCTTTATAAAAGGTTCACTTTCCAATGCAAGTAATTATTCAGCTCCTTGGGGTCACCACAAATCAAGCTCAATCTAAGATGGAGTTAATCTTCTGTTGCATATTGGCAGAAGGACAAGATATTTAATGGCATCATCATTCTGATATTTTATCTTTTATTGTATCCTTTATGCGTAATTGTCCATTAAAATTGTTAACATTGTAGTTAACATTTGAAAAGTAACCACATTTCAGTGGCATAAAGCCAGCACTAAAGAAGAAAAGCTGATAATGGACATGCAAAATTTGTGCCATGGTGAAATAGCATTTTGCAGCAATAACCAACACAATTAAATATTGTGTACTTGACATATGTTACTGGGACTATCGTTACATTTTTATTGCATACAATTCTGAGGCACAGTGTCTTGGCCTCATTTCATAAATTCAAACAAGCATCAAAAGTTATTTCAGGAGGAGGAGTCTTTCCTCAAGTCCTCTCTTTTAATCAAGTATTTATGGGGTTTGGATCTTAAAAATACCCTGAAACCCCTATCACTGGACAAGTGTTCCAAAAAGATAAGGTCAGGGAACTTTGTTCCACAAACTGCAGGCTGCCAGATCTGGCATATGGGTGAAATAGGCTCCACAGTCGTAGACAAACTTTAAGGAAATAATTTTCAAAGGAGTCTGGCACCTGCCAAGGCTAGAGGCCATGTGGGTAGGTGCTTATCTCCAGTGAAAAAATAAGTTACTTTTACTTAGATTTCTATCTATACACATTTGACAGTTTTAGATGAAGGTATTCAGCTTTGGAAACATTGGCTCTTGCCTTCTGGTAGCCAAAGGCATTTTTAGCTACTGCTGCTGCATTCCGGGTTGTGCCAGCAGTGAAACAGATGTCCATCTTGATTGCACTCAAATCTTCCCTAAAGACTCAATTTTTCTGCAAAGCCACTGAACACTGACTCAGATTCATAACTTGTTCCAACCAATCCTCAATTTACACCCAGCAATGAATGATGGATCTGCTGACTACAGAGAAGAAATAGTGTTATGTTTCCCAGAAATCCAAGAAGCTTCGTGGAAGCAGAAGAACGTTTTTAAAACATTGGAGATTTTGGACATCACTAACCCAACAAGTAAGAAGGAGGTATATTATCATGAGTAATAGCATAACAGATTTTCCATCTTTTTAAAAAATGTTTTTGTGGGTTAAGACCTCATTTTTTCTGCCAAGTTAAAGGCTAGTTTTTAAAAACGATTAGTCTTTTTTTATCCCTGATGGTACAATCAGATTTCCAATCGGTTTGAGACAGTTAGGATCTGACAGCTTGGTTAAGACCTGTCATTAGTTTGAATATACACATGAACAGTTTATTGTTGTTGAGGGATTGAAGTCTCACAAGTAATAATTCATCCAGTCATCAATCTTTCTTTCTCCATTTTTTTTTTTCAGTCTGGCTGCCCTCTATAACTTGGCATTCAGTCAATTGTAGACTAAATTATCACAGGGTAGGAAAATGCTCATACCTTATTCCCTGACTTCTCACAGAACTGTGTGAAGTAGTAGCCTGCTCTATTGTCCAAATAAAGAGACTGCAGCATGCTTTCCATTCCTGATCCCCTTAAGACAGCACTGCCAGCAGCACTTTTCCCCTGGATAAATAAAATACAGTTATACAGCAAGAAGTAACAGGCTTTCATTATTTTCAAATGTGAGTACATTGCAGTGGAGGGCCATGCAGTGTGTTCAATTAGTATTTTCACCCCATGAAACTAGACTCCATTTTCTACTACACATGCAGTCGATCATAGCTCTCCATACCTTTTCCCCACTAAATACTCACATCCAGTGGAATAAGTCTGATGACTGAGGCATGCAGAGTAGCAAAATGGCCATAGTATCCCTTAGGTGGATCTTCAATACTTGAAACAGAAAAGCAAACCCAGCCTTAATTCTGTCATTAACTCTTTAGTTATGAATCCAGGGAATTCTAATGATACTAGGCCATGTCACGTAGCTGTCAAAAGCAGACTCAGCTCAGGCTACCGTGTTTTGGATTAAGAGAAGTTAACAAGTGCTTATTTGGTCAAGCATCGAAACAATTAACTATCATGGAACAAAAGATATGTTTCCTGGGCTTACACACTGACATCAGCAACAAAATCATGAGCATTTACTGGGCAAGAAATCCATGCTCTTTAATCTGGCTAGCTCCTGAAGCATTTGAGGAAGGATATATCCTTTTTGACAATGCTCACAGTGAAGCTGGAGGAGGCTACAAAAGAGTAAGTTTCTGATGGTCACAAAAGAGAAACTTCAGCTGATTTGCTGTCTGATACCAGAAGTGGGAGCAGATGAGTGTGGTGGCTGACAACAAGCTTCTTTCCAAACAGTAACAGTGATGGGGAAGGGCAGGAGGAAGTCAGATTTCTGAAGCAGAGTAGGAAGATCCCCCTCCCCAGTATGAAGTTGAACTATGAATTCCTGCATTCCCCTTTGCATTATGGCAAATTGGGGTCTTGACTGCAGGTTCCAGTCTAGCCTTGTACATGTAAATGGATAGTATTTTCCTCTCTTAGCTAGAGGGAAACTTTGAATTGTGAAGTTGTATAAAAACTAATAGTTCATGGTGTGAATGTTTCCTGAATGTAAGTTTCTAACTGCAAATGTCCTCTAGTTGCAAAGACTAGCCTTTTCTTCTGTCAAAATTAACAAAGAAGTAAAATGGTTGCAGTGAAGTAATGAAGTATGATTTTGATGTAAAACCAATCAATCTTGTGCTCAAGTGATCAGCCAACTCCATGCACATGTAAAAAAGCCCAGATTTCATAATATGGTGGGCTGTTTTAGTTGTGAGGCCATGGGTATCAATATCTCAATGAAACAGCAGGCTGTTTCAAGACCATTCCACAAACATGAAAGGTTTTGGATATATTTTAAATTGCCAGATCTTGACATCTCACATGTTTGATTTGTCAACATTTTCACAGTTATTGAGAAGAGGCTCTTCTGTGCAGCCTGTGCCTCCTGAGGTTTGCTGGATTGAGGGCCTGCTTAGCAGGCAATAATTCAACAAAGAAGAGTGAATTACCTAAGCAACAAAGAGGAGTAGTACAAGTGAAGCATTTTTCCTTTTCTGAATTTTACTGTTTTAATGACTTTCTAGGGCAGATTCAGTTTTCAGTGTAAGTCTGGTATACTCTCCTAGGCAATGATTCTACTGAAGCATTTCTCCAGTAAGTTTTCAATAATAGTCTACTGAACACAAGGTCACCATGGAGAAGATCAACACTTTCTAGTGAAAATAAACCTCTATATATGCCATGATTTCCTATCAGATAGGTGAAAGATACTACACAGAAAATGCTGACATTCTAATTATACCTCTGCATAAGGTATTGACATTCATATAATCAAACCAATTTCTCATCATCATTGACTACTTTCCCTTTAATACTAGAGAATAAAATGTTTTAACCCATAATTCAAGACAACTAGTATTTTTAAATAGTACTTACTTGGAGCAGCTCAGCATAGGTGTACTTTCTATGACCCTGGGATTTTGAGTCTTTGGTGTCATCCAAAGCCGAGTAATGAATCATGTCTCTGTTGGCTGATTTTGGCCTGGATCCACAAACAAACAAAATTTTCAATACATACTTAAGAAAAAACTAGGACTGCTTATAAAATAAACAACTAAGGGGCATGGAAAGAGGTAGAATGACATAGTGAATAGTAGAGGAAAAAGTACATAGAGAGTTCAAACTTGTAATAAATGTAAAAAATGCAGAGGACTACTTTTTCATGTAGCCCTGTGGAAATCACTGACACAGTATGTCTTTGAGGGCAAGCGCTTGAGACAGGTTAAAAGAATATTAATGTATGTAGAGAATATCAGCTATTACACAAGTGAAGGTAAAACACTTTTTTGTGAATAAACAAAGGAGAAATAAACCCTTCTGTGTGGTGGCACAAACAAAAGAGAAACTAATCAGCCAGACAGGAGTTGTCCATGCATGCAATCTGTACCATAACTGTGCTTCCCTAAGCAGATCATTATATTAAAGAAAAATATTCATTTAAACAGTAGGATCTAAAAGCCTTTCATAAATATTTGAGGTACGCTGGTGTGCAGAAAGAAGTACAAGGGACTTCTGTACTTGCCACTTTCTACTGATAGAAATATCATCCCTTTGGGGGCTCTGTCTTGATGGCAGGGTAGGTGATAATCTTGATGATTTCTTCAAAGAGAAATTCGGCGTATGTAGTTTTAGTAAAGTTTTTGGTGAGCTTGTTCTACTTTTCTGAAAGACATAACAGAAAAATAAGGCAATTCTGATTATTGTTCTACATTTGTGTTTTCTTAACATGTTCTCATTAACTATTTCAAAATATTCAAGGGTTTTCAGGTCTATTTTTCCTTGTCAATCACAATATGTAAAACTGCAAATTGCAAAAAGCTTCTCTGAATATTTTGCAAGATTTTTCAGCACACCTTAATAACCACCATAGCTTTAAAATTGTACTTTTAACAGGTAGAAATATGTTACATGCACTCTGTACAGAATTACAGCGGATGTCAGGTGAACATGTTTTGTGAGTTTTTACTAGGATTGCCTTAAGTAGCTCATTGTAAAACAGATACAGTCACTCAGATAAGGACAGAAAGGGAGCATTCTGCCACATCATTGGGAAGGGAAGGGAAGGGAAGGGAAGAGGGAAAGGGAAAGGGAAAGGGAAAGGGAAAGGGAAAGGGAAAGGGAAAGGGAAAGGGAAAGGGAAAGGGAAAGGGAAAGGGAAAGGGAAAGGGAAAGGGAAAGGGAAAGGGAAAGGGAAAGGGAAAGAAATGGTCCATCAGCTGATTCTATGAGGTGCATAGGTCCCAGGTCATAGTTTTCTTCAAGTGCTGAACTCAACAGGGACTGGAAAACCTGTGGAGCCAAGATCCTGTCTGCCTGACCTACAGCTAGTCCTGGGTCATTTGCACACCTTGTGAAGCCAGAACTGGTCTCTGTAAGAGGCAGTTGCCTCTGGCTCCCCTTTTCAGGAATCTGGCTCCTGAACCCAGCTTCTTCTGAACAGGAAATCTGTCCCTCTGCTTTTCCTCCACTATCTCCATGAATTATTTTTAAAAAATAGAATTGTAGTTGAAAACTATCCAACTCAAAGTAACAGATGTGTGTGTGAACAGATCTATGGGCATAGCCCATTCAGTTCTTGATACTGGAACCACAGACTTGAGCCACATTCTCCAGGTACCTTCTGTCCTGAGCCTTAACACTGTGTTGCCTAAAACCTGCAGCTTTCATTGCAGTTATCTCTCAAATTCAGGCTTTCAAGGAAGAAAAGAGTCAAAACTGAACTGGCCACCTGCAAGTGACATGTTATGAAAAGGTCTGTGTTGTGTAGCTTATGACTCTCTATAGAAGCAAAAGTAATGTGTAGCTGACTGAAGGATTCAGGTGACAGAAGATGAGAACTGTGCCCTTTTTACAAACGTGATGGGTAAATTCAGGATAACTGCAGTGAAGTTGTAAGAATTAATCTGGATTAAGATAAAGCTGGTTGAAGGACAGAATCTGTGCCAATAGGTACTTAATTTTAATTTCAATCCAAAAGACCTATGAAATAGCCACAATGTAACTGAGAAGAAAAATTGACTCATGTTATAGCAACCTGTTACGTAAAGTATAGTAAAATCATGTTGTGTTTTTATATACAACCACCTGCCACAGACCAGTTTGCTAAATCTTGACTTCATAAGAATCAAGTACCATATTCTTATTCCATTGAATTCAAGGAGTTTTATCGTTATTTTTGATGGGACAAGGCTTTGTTTTTCAGTGTTGTGATCCTACCTACCTGAGGAATGGAAGGTGGTATCTTGGGCATGCAAGACTTAAGTTGCAATGGTAGCAATGACACTATATGTGGAAAAGGATCAATGTCCACCCTTGGTCTCTGTTGGCATGTGTGCCACATCTTCAGTTTTGCACTGGCAGTTTCTATTGCTGTTGAATGAGTGACACAAAATCTGGGACCCCTAGAGGAAAACAAAAAGCAAAAAGCCAAAACCACAAAACAAAACACAAATCTAAAAAGTAGAACTTCCTCAAAGCTGTATCAAACCACAAAACTGTATCAAGATATGGAGCTGTATGCACCTACAATTAAAAAGCAGTTAGTGTTAAAGATATGTTTAGACACTACACTTTTCCACATCTAAAACCAAGCCACACATAAACAAACACAGGTTGCAAATTCTGCACCATTACATAGTTGCCTTTGTATGAGTCTTCATATGAGTAGGATATGCCCCATTCATCCTACAGCAAATAACAGGGAAGGGTTGTAGGCCACAGGACATATACCACAACTCTCATGAGGCTCCCCAGCAAAGTACACAATTGCAGGTGCTTGTTTATGCCTGCAATTTGTTGATTCCTCTTGGGGAGGAGAAAAGGCATTAAAAAGTTTAGCTTATGTTTTGGAAACAGGTTAAAATTTGTATCCTTGCTTAAGCCGTCAATAACGTAAAAGGCATTTCGTATGACAGACATTGAACAGTAAAGTCTCAGGGTCAAATTCCACATAGATGTATACACAGAGCATCCTCAGAAACTTGAGAAGGGCAGTACAGAGAACAGTTTAGGACAGAATTAACCTTCTATGCCTGGAGGGGTTTCTCTAACCTGCAGCCTAGTTTACTTGAATGGTATCCAAGGTAGCTATACACAAAGTAGTTCAGATGCTTTGGCAGTAAAATAACAAGGGCTCAGTAAGGCAGATCTACCTGGCTCGTCAGCAGATTGCAGTGTAGTTTAGGATCAACTAAAAATTCAGAGGCAACATCTGCTAGTATTTACAATGACATTGCTCCCCATAATTGCCATGGAATAAGTGAAGTGAAATAAACTTAATAGGCTTACCAAAGAAAAGAGAAATTTGTTAAACAATAGAATCTTAGTTCATGTTCACTTTTTCATACCAGTAAAGAAGTAGAGGTTTCACAACTTCAGGCTGAATCCGTCTCAAATGCCTTACATTCCACTGCTCTCCATGCAGTAGATTAAGTCTGAGTAACACTTCCGAACTGAGGAAGTAGTCTCCACTGCTCAGAAGATACAGTTTCTTCATCTTATTGAGTTGCCTTGAGACAACAAAAATAGTTATATAAGCATGTATCAGCTTCTATATAGAACCAAGTATGGTTCACCCTACTGGTTAAATCGCTGTCATGCAAAATGTTTTTAATTGAAAATGGCTGAAGCCAAAATCAAAAAAAAAATCCACAGTTAAGTTAGAGACAAGTTGTATATAAGATAAAATGTAAAGTGCTATAGAATAGACAATCTGAGTTCAGCAGAGCCTTTCATTAAAGCAGTGTGTCATACCGAATGCCCTATTTGTGAATTTAAGTTATTTTATTCTTTTTTTTTCTTTCTTTCTATTGTCACCTGTTTTCCAAGTCTCTTTCTAAACAACACCATAATACTATGGTAATTCTGACTTCATGTAAGCTTTGCAAACATGATTGCAAAAATTGTTTTATCAGCTTCAACAGAGTCATTCCTAACTTCCCCTGAGAGTCATCACCTAACTTAACTTATGACACTCATGATTACTTTAATTGTGTCTGTTCTATTCAAACATTACAAGTTATTCTGAATGAATCTAACTGGGTTACAAGTATTAAAACAATGGGAATAACCAATAATGAGAAGTACCTTTGCTGCCTTGTAGTGTTTTTGAGCACCTTTAGTCTTTCAATATCCATCCAGAGCCACCAGTACCTCTCCCCAAGTGTTCCTTTAATGAACTTCTTGAATCTTTCAAACTCACGTCTGTTGCCAGTATCAGAAGTCCTGTGACTAATACACCAGGCAGCTCTACTGTCTGACCCATCACTTTCAGAACTTGATTTTGAGCTTACTTCTTCAGTGTCTTGTTCTCTCACATCTCTGTGGGAGTCCAAGACAGAAAACGGAGAAGAACTTTGGGAAAGGAGTGACTCTGCAGTGCCATGGGCAAACTTATTATTTGATAGCTCATGTATAAATACTTCAGGCTGTTTGTGGAAATCCACATTATTGTGAATGTCAGCAGTTGGCAGGTGGGTCAGTTCTGAAACAGGTTCCTTCATTACAAATTGAGTATAATCTGGTATGAATTCTTCTGGTGTCCGAACGGTTGCGCTTTCCTGTTCATTTTCTTCTTTTGCTGAGCTGTCCAATTTCGGTTCTACATAAACTCTTAACTGAGTGTGAGCACACGGTTCAGAAATGGCCACAGAAGAACCCTCCTCAGCCTCCCTGGATGTCTTCCTTAAAATGATGGCTTTTGATTTCCTTGAAGGTTGAAGGAAACTCCATTGGTGGACTTCCTTAGACAGGAAACCTGCTTCTGCATTAAATCAGAAAAGATTGTTAAAGACTCTTCTGATTCAGGACTGTTCTCTTGCATATCAACATTTCTAAGTTAAAAAATGCATATATATTTTTATATTGTTCTACTGCAGAACAATCAGACCATGTCATGCTGCAGAGCAGAGAACAGCAGAGGTGCTTCTGCTGTTGCTATATGTTTAGAAATTCAGCCCCATGACTCATAAACTCATTCCCTGTTGAATTCTGTAGAGCAGCAGAGCCAATTGTCTTGTTTACTCAGCTGACCATCCCAGCTCCTCAGCACTTGTTAAACCACCTTGTTGTGCTGCAAGGCCCAGTTTCTTCCTGAGCATTTGATCATAGTTTGATCAAAGTCACAGTATGTAGCAGGATTGTTTTTTGTTTAGGCCTGAGAAGGCTAGGAAGTGATAATTCTTGTCTATTTACGTTGGTTATTGCACTAGACTAAAACATCTAACAGGCTTCTGTCAGTTGGGTAAATTCTTGACATACATAGGACAACAAAACAGATGATTATGTCAAGGGCTCTGGAAACATTTAATAATCCTGCAGTCCAGTCTGCCACCCAGGAATGGCTTATTTCCATTTTAAAATGTTTCATAACTAACAAGTTCACAACAGTGACAAGCCCTGGTTTTTTTGGTCTACACTTCTCTATTTAATTCCTTTTTTCCCAACTCCTCATTGTCTCCATGCTATTAAGCATGCCCCAGGATCCTGGTCTGCTGGGAAAGAAACTTACTGATTCAACTTGCTCAAATACGTTTTCTACTTCTGCCAGACTGTTAGCAAATGAAGTAGTTCTGAAGCATGTTAACAAAGATAACCTTGAGTGTACATACTGCTCAGCTAGGTTGATGCTGCTGTCACTGTACAAGTCAGTCCTATAAAACTGAATAACTACAGGTATATGAACAGCAGCAGAATCTAAGTGAAATAAAGAAAAAAAAAAGTCGTAATTCAGCTGTGGCTCTACAATATCTTCATATCAATCCAGTGTTTAAACTATAAAATAGACTGAACCTTCTGTATTTCCCTAAAGTCAAGATGTAGGCTATTGTATTGCTATTGTATCGCTATTGTATCGCTATTGTAGGTAGGCAAAACATTGTCAGTGAAGAGACTGCTACAACTTCTAAGCACATGTACTACATGAGGTTGTGACAGAAAAGGGCTAAATCTCTCAGATCCACTGAATTCACATTTTTAACGTTAATCAGCCAGTGAAACCATCTATGGTTGCCTAGTCAATAAATGACAATGGTAGTTAGACATTCTTTCCATCTTCCTCCAAAAAGAAGCTACATCTATCTAGTGCTGGCCACTGTCACAGACAGCCAATTGGATTGGGAACATGGCTAGCCTGCTCTGCACTTACATCATTTTCTGTGTAAGTATATATGGCACAATATTTTGACATTAATATTAAAATCAGTGTGGTTTAAAATATGTTCTCTTATTTTTTAACTGTTTTCAAATGTTTTCACTTGAGAAAGAAAAATTATAGCTTCTCAACACAGTTCTGTGAAACTGAAACATGAAGAATAGATTTCACAGGACCTGAGGCAATTAGGGAGGGAGAAACACAGCTCTTGATTAATCAACAGCCAAGTGGCTCAGGGTTTTGCTCAAGACATTAATTGTTAACCTTGATCCAACTGAAGCAGTGAGCAAGGAATTCAAACTGGATTGTCCAAGCAAATACCTTCAGCTATTGAACTCTTTCTAATTGCAGGCTGGCTCTGAGAATCTTAGCTGATGCGCTTTACTGCTTCCAGTGCCTGACCCCTACACCAGTTGAATACTGTGCCTGAAAAGAAAATCTGACTAGAAGAATGAGAGATTTCCCATGAAATAAGCATAAGGAAGAATAATAAGCACAGGGAAAGTGACAGTTTGTGTTATAAAATAATTTTTTTAGATGTGAAATATTAACTGAGGCAAAATGCTGTTGACTGCAGGACAGCTGCAGCCAAAGAGGACAGAGAAGCCTGTGCCCAGCCCACTGCAATACAGAGCTACATAAATGCTTTGCAAGAATGGTGCATTTGTGACCTCTCTACTCAAAGTACTGCAAAAATTAGTGGTGAAGTCATGAGCTGCAAACAAAAGCAGCTTCAATAACTTTGTTAATCATTCATGCATCAGCAATATATATCCTGGAGTCATCCTCATGGGTTTGAGGAAGAAGACAGGCTTCTGGAGCTACCATGTCTTCCAATTTACGATCCAGCCATTGGACACCAAGGTCCCAGCAGTACAAGTCTCAGAGTAGAATGGCTGCTTTTCTCCCCAAGAATGGGGGCCAGCAAATTCCTAATATGAGCTGACACTTCCCGGTTCGTCTTGCTACTGCCTACGAAACAGAAGCAAGGTTATCAGGTATGCCCATAATGTCCATAACCTGCAATCAGGTATGTCCATAATTCATCTGTATGTTCTCTCCCA
>NW_009933133.1:38137-42693 GCF_000696875.1 Nestor notabilis | reverse complement strand
CTGAACAATTTCAGTTGAATTTGACAGATAAGAGTGTCACAATTACACTCTGTGAGATTCATAAAAATTGCCAGCCAAAGGCCTTTAAGTGCCCAGCATAAATACCCTAAGAAGATACCTGCAACACCAATCATACGCTATCAAATACCCAAAGAATCCAGACAAGAAGGTAGGGATAGGGGAGATTGGATCTAGATGATCTTTAAGGTCCCCTCCAATCTAAACCATTCTGTCATTCTATGAAGAAAGTCTTCCAAAACATATCAAATGGAAAAACAAACAAATAACAACAAAACGGCTGAAAATTACAGATACCTATGACAAAGAAATATGTAAGAAAAGAGGCTTCTACTATCACAAAATTTCTTAGTTACTAGCTCAAATTTTCATTTAATGTTGTGGCTGTGGAAAGAAACAAATCCCTGTCTGAAGCCTGAGATACCTTGTGGTACTCAGAAGATAACAAGTTAGCAGAAATTCCTTGGAATGCCTTTTCTTTCCACCTAGTCAGAGTTCTGTTATAAATACTATGGCTAAGCCACTGTTACTTACCCAGAAGACTGTCTTTTTCACTTAATGTATCATCTCTTTCACGCTGTCCAGGCAAACACTGAATTTGACTAGAAGCTACAGGATGTGAAAATGAATCTGTAGTTTTCACGAGTTCACTTCCTTTTGCTAACATAAACCAATCCTTTGTCTGAGAAACCATAGCCTAAGAAAGAAATGTCATAGAATAATTCATATTTTTCTGTTTATTGCAGTGTTTCTGAGAGCAGAAAGCTTACTATCTGTAGTCGTTTTGTGCAGTCTCTGTAGATTTCTGTAACAATAGTTCCCAGTGAAGAGCTGTATGAAAGTAGCTGAGCATATTTGTAACACAGCTTGCATTTTAGCTGCATTACAAACCTTTAACCTTCTACTGTACAAAGAGCTTTGAAAATAAGGGGTATTCAGAGAATCAGATGTCCAATAAGATTGTGACCTGTTACAATAATTTCACCCAGCTCATTCAATATATCTTAATGTTACACCCACTAAACATGTTAATTTTACCTGGTCAGGCGATATACAGAACTTCCTTATTGCCAACGAAGTTTCATCCTCCTCAGGAAGGGGAGGACTTGAGTCTTGTTTCCTTATCCAGGGATAGTAGTCACTATCAATAATGAAATTAATGCCAGTCTTGCTCCATTCTACCTGTGATATCAATTTAGCTAGCCTGAAATTAAATGTTGAGACAAGAAAATAGTTAATTCTAGCTTTTAATTAGAGAATAAGCTGTTTTCCCCAGGATAGGCAATAAAACCCATGACCAATCTACAAATAAATTGTTACAGAGAACTTCATGATCTGCTTTATTATTTTACCCTTATTATGTCACATTTGTAAACACTGGTACTACCATTCCATAGTCCACCAGCTTTACAGATGGTGGCCTGCTTTGTATTATCAATCTTTACCAGTAAAACTGATTTCTGTCAGGATGCTCATGCATGTATCTATGCAGTCCCAAGCCCTGCCAAGAAGCCCTCAAACATTTTGATAAAATAGAACTATTGTCCCAGATTGCAGAAGTCTGGTATCATCACCAAATGCTACACTTCCTGTTCCTGATACAAGCAATCTTCCAGCAGTGATGCTGCAGCAGCAATCATTCTAATTGAATTTTCAGATGATAACTGACAACTAGCGCTATCGTGTTCAGCTGGCAGATATATGCGGACATCATATGACTGAAGAGCACACTAGTACTATCTTGTGTTAGTGTGAACCTCAGGATATTCAGAAAGGCAAACTTAGAAACACACATCAATAATGTGAGTGTTCTGGGATCAAGAACTGGAGCAAAACTTAGCTAAGTTCGAAAGCAGTCCAAAACCAACCAAGGTGCATGTGAAGGGAAAACAAAGCCTACGCCTGAGCCTACGACCATGAGTGAATGCCCAATTTCATTTGTCCCCATTATCTGAAGGCAGATGGGATTTTTTTCTAGGGTTGAGGTATCTTCATCTATAAACTCAAATTTCCCTTTCAGCATCTCAGCTTATCTTGGTCCTGAGCCAGGAAAGCTACTTAAACCACTGATGTCAATGGAAATTAGGTACATGCTTAAGGTTAGTTTTATGTAATTCTCTTAGGTTACTGCTTGACCAAAGAAATATTCTGCTATAGTAGAAGATCTAAGATAGTGTTTCATGAGGCCCAGATGTGTGTAAAGCAGGCTGCAATTAAAGGTAAAATGGAGCACTCTTCCATGATTTGCTTATTCTTTGCACTGTTTTCCCTGTTCAAATTTAAGTTCGGTCTTCAGGATATTGAAAGTTTTGAAAATATTTTGAAATTTTTAATGTAGAAGTCTATACCCCAGTAACTTGTGTGTTATTACAATCAGGAAACACAAGTTTTAAGAACCATACTGCAAGCCTGCCTTATGAACCTTATGAACCATACTACAAGTCCTTTTAGGATGCCTGAAACACACTACAATTATCAGCATCTAACACAACCTTGGGGGATGTAAAGGCAGATCCTCAAAAAAAGCATACTAAACATGAAGAACATCTGATGAAAGGACATCTGGAAAAATACAGCAAGTGTATAACAGTACGTCATCCAACTATGCCACAGCATCCCACAGAGAACCTTGAAAAAGGAAGTTTGATAGCGGGCACAAAGGCACAAAGCTAGTAATTGAAATAAAAAGAACTGGCTCATTTTTTTCTAAATAGATTTCATGGATTCATAACGTCCATTTATATGGCTTACATATTGAGTAGAGAAAGACGCATTGGTACAGTGATATCTCTGTGGAACGCAGATTCAGAAATGAGTAGTTCATGGTCAAGGAAAATTACAAAATGATGAGTGAAAAAAAGTCACTGATTTTACTTTATCCAGGTCACTAAAATGCTAAAATTAAACAAACAGGCCTAGAGGTGGGAGAAAATTTATTAAGATTGCTGTCAAGATAAATTTAACAGAAGAGAAAAAATGAACTAATTTAAAACTGAAAGCATAAAAGATTGTAATACCTGTATTCAAAGTAACAGTCACTTTCCAGAAATGCTGGAAGCCTCTCTTTCTTAATCCACTGAATTGCTTGTTCTCGATTAAGGCACTATTAAAAAAGAAATACCAAAGATTTGCAGTTTGCTTGACTTTCTTGCTTTGTATGCCATGTAACTGATTCTCTCCGACCCCTTTCTACAGAAGCATTGTCTCAGGAAAACAAATATGCAGTGAACATCATCATTGTTATACAGTTTAGCCTTAATCATGCTGGGACAATTGAGTTCATTTACTTTCTTATCAACAGCTAAAAAGATCTAAATCTGATTTCATGTATAAGAGTACATTTTTCTTAACAAATCAGGGGTGTTTTTTCTTCAGAAATAGTATGTGCATTGATCATGCTTTTACTGTACAATTTCAAATGCAAAATAGATGTTCATAATTTTTTTGCAATAGGAAACAGCTAATTTTTCTGACTTCGTCACATTTATAAAGACCCACTATTTTTCCTCAAGAATCTGAAGACTAAAAAACACTTAAATTAAATTATACTCCCAGATATTAAGCTGTAAATATTAAAACCAAAATCAGACAAATAAAAAGCCAGTCAGTTATCACGTTTCTCACTTTTATGTTGGAGCTTGCATAACCGCATTGCACAAAGTAACACTTATTGTGGAAACCTAAGTATGTTATGAATCGGGCCCATAACAGCTCAAGCGGTCCAAGCATAGTGCCTCATCAAAGCAGAAAGGGAAGTGCCTCCAAAAAGTGGTCTGGGGGGTGAAAGGGATGTGTTGAACAGCGAGCAACACAGAGCCAGTTAATGAAAACAACGATGCCTAAGAACTTACACAAAGATTTCTGACTATGGGCCACAGTGATACATAGCTGTTTCCCTTAGAAATGGCACACAGCACACTTCAATATTTTTTTTAAGAGTGTACTTTTTCCATTCTTAGGGGATGAGTTGTTTTATTTATCTGAGGTGCATTTTTCCTTTTAGTGAAAGTGAGACTGATGGTTTGGAAGAATGCAGTAACTCTCCTCGTCCATAAAAACAGGTGAAGTTGGGGCAAAGATGGATGCTACTTGCTATATCAAATAATCAGTTGTGTAGACTACATTTTAAATTTTCTTTCCATGAGCTAATATTCCCTAATGGAATTAGGGACAAGGGTTATTCTGCCTCATATATATCTGTAGGGGATTAAAAAAACCTGAATTACTCAGAAAGTGGGTGGTTTCATTTAGAGAGAAGAAAATATTTCAAAATATGGAAAGCTTATGTTGGCAGTGGCTCATACACTGTAATATGTGGGGATGGAGACTAATTACTCCCAACCACACAGTCTATGCCTCTTTCTGGTAAATTGACAAGCTTTTCTGAAATACAGAAGATTGTCTCTTTATTTTGGCATTTAGTATTTATGTATTTATGTATTTACTGAATAACAGCCCAGTTTTTTATCTAAGTGATTCATAACATGTTCACATCTGTACATGGCTGGTACACAAAATTATATATAATATCAGAAGGA
>NW_009933133.1:35204-38106 GCF_000696875.1 Nestor notabilis | reverse complement strand
TTTCCCCTTCCCTCAGAGAAAGATGCTCCATTTAATCTGATGGGTTTTGTTACCTTGGGTAGCTTCCTTACCCAGTCAGCCTTAGGCCTTGCTGGGACCCAATCCAGCAAAGCTTTTAGCACGTGTTTAAGTTTAAGCATGTGTTTAACTTCCCTTGATTAAAGTTAAACACATACTTAAGTGTTTTGCTGAACTGGGGTTTCTCTGAAGTAAGGTATGTGGGATGCCAGCCAGTTTCTTTTCAAAGTTGTGATCAATTCTACCCAGCTCAGCAGGTTTTTTTCTTAATATGTTTTACACCAAGTTGATTTTGGCTGTTGATAAGATATTTACCTCCATATCAATAATTTGCAAGTGTGCATGCACACATGCAGAGAACTTTTTTTTATCTGTAAATTTGTAACAGTCTGAGAGGGAAGTAAAATACAGAGAAAAATACCACTGGGTGTATTTCTTAGGGAAGATGTGTTTAAATTCAGATTGTAACCTGAACGGCCTACTAGGATTCTCCAACCGTTGCTCGTTTTCATTAGTAATGTGCCAGCGATGCCCTCTTAACGTGACTTTTTGTAGCAATGTAACATTCAAAGCAACTGTCAATCTCTGTAGTCAGTGTGAAGAAAGCAGTCAAAGGAAATAAGCAGCATCAGCAGATGCCTGGAAGATCGAATCCTATCTGAGTTGAACTGAACTACTTGATGCAGTTGGTCTGGGATGACTTCTTCTGGTTCAGTCATAGTGTAGTACAATGAATGAAGCTGGCTTCTTCCACCTTGTGTAGCTGCAGTAACAATTTTTGGTATGCTATTTTGCAGGCCATTTTGTTCCAGCTCAGCCTTGAGATGCCAAGGCATCATCAACTGGGTGAGGAATGCATGTTACCTACCCAGTAAAGAAGGAGTCAAAAATAAGAAAAAAACACCCAAATGGAGAAGAAAGCATACTGAGGTATACCACTCCTCAAAAGACCATCATCTATGGAAAATGGGCCAGAGAAAGCAATGTATTCTTAAATAATATAGGAGCTGTGTTGCTCCAAACCACATGAAAGATGTAAGAAATAGTGAAATGGCTCTGAATTTGTCAAGAAAGGCCATCCACAGTTGCACTGATGTAAGGTTATCCCACGGAGTGTTAGCCGCACTTGCACAAGCACACATTTCCTCAGTTGAATCCTTAGAGCAAGTAAGAAATCAAGAATAGCTCTTCTGGTTTTGTGCTCTCAAGCAAAATATTTGTGAAAATAATTATTTAACATGGTAGGGATGTCTGTGAGTCTTGTCCCAATGTAGCTTTTGTTCAGTCTAGATGCAATTTTACATTCCTATCATTTTGTTAAACATCTTTGCCTTTTGACCTCTCTCAACACTATTTTCTTTTATGAAAATAATTAAGCTCATACTAGGCAAAGTAGCAGTTTGTTACAACTCCCTGATTTTCTCTCAGCTTTCCAGCCACGACATAATTTAGAGCAGCCACTTCTAAAAATACAGCAAGGCTTTAGTGTGGCCTTGAATGAAATGAACTGGAGTCACACCAGTCACACCAATGCAAAGTAAGCAAGAAAAGAATGAACCAAGTATCCCAGTGAAATTTTTTTCTCCTCAAAAGCTTGTTTAAAGGTAAAGTCCCACAACTGATTATACTGTCTTGTATTCTTTCTGGTGCATATGGTGCTTCAGCTCCTGATTTTAACCTGCATAATTTGGTGCTGAAGAAAGCCCTGAAAGCAAAGTAAACAGATAAGAATACCAAAATTGATAGTGTCTGAGCAAGTCAAAAACAAGATTATTTTTCTAAAAGCCAACCTATCTTTTCATTACTTTAGCTTTCTTGTAGCCAAAGATTATTTTCTCCGACTATTTCAATTGATGCTAACCATGTAAATCCTTTGGGAATTAATGGAAGAGAGACATATATGATGCCAGACCACAGATGAGCTCATAGCCACACAAGGAAATTAATTAATAAGGAAAGACTGAGATGCATTAGTTTCAGTCAATTTGCACATTCCAGGGATCACTAGTAAAGTAACTGTTGTCATAATATTTTTTCTTTTAATATTAAAAAATATTCAGACCACACAACTGAATCCTGCCCTACGGAATCTTCAAAATTCTGTGCTACAGGATGTACATCTGTAATTCCATTCACTTGTCTGCTAGACACATGTGCATTGCAGGGTATAATTTGGCCCATCATTATGTTTTCCTAACATAAATTAACATTTTTCCCAAGCTACCAAGCCAAACACAACAAAAACTACTGCCAGTATCTCTACAGTAAGATCTAAATATAAACTCACGGGGATAAGATGCTTACCATAGTGTTGTAATTTGCATCAATATTGAAGGTTGGAGAAGTACTGCACATTTTGGAGAGCTGCCCATCATTCTTTGCTTTCCTTAGAACATCGTAAGTGGGCTTTAGAGGTTTCTGATCATGAAAACTTTTTCTCAGGTGGCTTTCCAGGCATTGTTGGGCATCATTAACAACTTCAAAAACCCCAAAGTCAGAGTTAAACTTAACTGGCTGGGCAAAAGTCTGCAAAAAAAAAAAAAAAATTGAAACATTTATAACATTGGAACAAGGGAACTTTTTAATGTACGGAAGTTACTTTTTATAGTATAGGAGCATCCTGCAGGATGCAACCTGGTATTATGAGGTTTCTTTCTCTTGCCTGCAGTAGCTTATGTTTGGGGCCTGGAATAGTAGCTTTTTCTGTATTCTTGTTCTTTAGTCTCCTTGCTGTAGAGTTTTCCAAATCAATCCTACTTTTTGTCTCAGCTATGCTTAATTGTGAAGAATTTTAATTCATTCTAGATCACAGACCATTCTTTTTCACATGCAAACAATAGGTCCAGTACACAGATGTCTAGAATATATAATTCACAGTGACTTT
>NW_009933133.1:29082-35173 GCF_000696875.1 Nestor notabilis | reverse complement strand
TCAGCAGGGGACTACTTACCTACAGGATCAGATCTCCAATGTTATTCTCCCATTCAATACCACAAACAATCAAGGCTTCTAAAGATTAGAAATGAAGCTGACCTTTTAAATAAGATGCATTTGAAGAGGATGAATCTGAAGATTTCCGTATATGGGAATGGCTTTTCACCATACTGTTACTTGTAGGTCAAACACCTACCAGAACCGATGGCCTGTAGTAAGTAAGTTATACGTCACCAGTTCAGATACTGTATGACACATGAGGTAGACTAAACTTCAACTTCAGCTATATAACTGTGACTTTTGCCAACTCAAAAAAAACCCCACCGTATGTGTACACATTAAAACAGAGCCATCTTTCATCTTTTGAGATCTGGTATTAGGTATTTCCCTGAAAGACTATCTTTCAAGTGCTCTTACTTGAAATGAAGAGAGAAAATATGGATGGATTTTACAAGCAATGAGGGATACCTAGGACAGTTGTGAATATGAGATGATATACAAGCAGAGCATATTAGCATCTCCACATGGAGCTGGAAGACAAGAAGGCATGTTGTATTTAAGAACTGAAGAAAATCCTGGCCATATCCAGACCCAGTGCCAGAATTCTTTTTGGCTTTGTTCCACACAGGATCCCACCTGGTGTTTGTACAGTTGTCATTCCCCTGCACTTAATAAGATTATTTTGTTTTTTCAAGCACTGTGTTTTTCATTTCCTTGAACTTTTTATATATCACATATATACAAACATAGACATAATTCATAGACATACTGTATATGCTGAATACATGCTACATATAATACAGAAATATATTACAGACAATTTTATTCTTCTCCACACCTGTATAAGTCCATAGTAACCATGTCAGTGTCAGCTGTTTTGTTGCTTCTGTTTGAAGCCCCCTTATTGATCAAAATCTTGTAGAGTAATGCCCAGGATCGAACCATGTGGCTGCAACATGTGGTTACAACATTCTCTACTTATCCCATAATGTCTCACTGTGCAGGCTCAGCCTGGCAAAGCACGTAGCATGTGAGAGCTTTAAGTGCATGGTTAGTGCCTGTGACATCAGACTGTCACTGCTCAGAGCCATGCACTGAATTACATTAGTCTGTTTAGTTACCTAACTTTAGTTGAAATCATGGCTTGGTTTTTGTTCTCCGACACCTTGTGCCTCTTTTAACATTAATTTTCTCCAGGGTACTCTGCAGGTTTTAGTGGTTTTTCTCCAGATGTACCAAACAGTATTTTAAAGAGCCTTTTATGTGTACTAGAGTTCTCCGTACTTCATTCAGACCTCCTCCCAGTTTGCTGTGTGTACATTTCATTTACTTTCAAACCTGCTAACAGCTTTCAAGTGACTAACTGTGCAACCTTAATAACCTCCAAATGTATTCTTCCCTATTTATTTTTTCATGTTTTTAAAAAATAAACAGAAGTACACTAAGAAACAAGGTGAGTCAGTCTTTCAGGATTTGAAATTCTCTTGCTTGTGGAAAAAAAGCAAACAAAGTACAAATTCCATAATACAGTGCTATGTGACTAGACGTGACCAGATTATGCTAGTTCCATGTTGTTCAACTTTGAAAACTAAGCAACAGCATTAGTTTATCACACACATCTATTTTTACTTAATCCTTCATAACTTACTGTAGGGCTCATTTTTTCAGTATACATTCTAATTAACTAAACAGAAAACACATAACAACTTAAATGCAGTGAAACAGATGCAAGTGACAATTTTTAAAATATGTTAAGTGTGTTGCTATTTTAGGAGTCTGACTACAAATCATTTATAAGACAAATATACTAATGGAACAAAAGAACATACACTGACGGGACAAGAAGATTAAGACTTCATATGCTACATACTTTACTGGTTCTAGTCCAGACTTTTGGGGTTTGGACCAAGGTGTAGTTACCTATCCCCAAGAACATTAAAGAAAGAGGCATACTTCTTGTATTGCATTTACATTGCATGTAAAGCATCGCATACTTCTTGTATTAGTCAGAAAGTAGCCAGTAGATAGATACTCTTTACTTGACACTAGTAAGTCTGCATTTGGGTTCCCAGTACAGGAAGAATGTTCATATATTCAAGTAAGTTCAGCAGAAGACCACTGGGATGGTCAGAGGCTGAAGCACTTTCCCTGTGAAAACAGGCTGAGGGAAGAGGGCTTATTTAGCCTGAAGAGGCAGCTCTAGGAGGTCCTAGCAACAATCTGACAGTACTTACAAGGAGATTACTGAGAAAGTAGAGCCAGGCTTTTCATGGAGGTGTATGGTGAGAGGCCAAGAGACCACGGTCATACAGTGAAAGAATAGAGATCTCAACTGGATATAAGAAAAGAGGTATTTGTGTGTGGAATGATTAGCATTGGAAGAGGCTGTCCAGAGAGACTGTGAAATCAGTTGTTTGAGGTTTTCAAGATCAAGAGAAAGTACCAAGCAACCTGGTTTCAATACTAAAGCACTGACTCTGCTTTGAGCAGGAAGCTGGACTACAGACCTCCCCAAAGCCCCTTCTAGCCTGAGTGACCTATGATTCTGTACAAATATCAAATTCTACCAGAGAGAGCATCTCATAAAACGATCATATAAAAGCATTTTAGAATAGTTTGGAATAGTTTGCTTACTTAGGAAAACTAGAATGATAAATCAGAATGTCTTTATAAGCATAATAAAAGAAGAGGTAAGTCCTGACCTCTTTATCTCATCCCAACCACAAAAATAAAAATGACACTGTTATGACAAAAGACTCAAATGGGAACAGGAAAAGAAAAAAACTAAAATAGCATGATTTCTTGTAGGTACCATTTTCCCAGTAACAGTATAGGAGAGAGGATCAGTCAATCCATTTCCCTTTTGGTATGTGAAGAACTTTGGAGCAAAACACAATCTAACCATTCCCACACATTACAAGCCACACACAAAAAAACAACAAACCACAACCTGTTCAATACCCTGCAGTGAACTTAAAACCTTTTCCACAGAAGCCAAGTGCTGTAAAATCATACAATGTTTCACAAGACAATAATGAGAGAGGTTTATAACACCACCAATATTCTAGGTCATTGCAATAACAATGAATCTCTTCAGTGAGGATGCCTATGTTAACGAGTGGGTGCTAACCTACACTAGGAAGAAAGGGGAAAAAAATCATCTGTGCCAATCTAATATACTAAGAAATGTCTTTCTTATCCCACATTTGGCAAGTGCTTTGGCTTTTTACAGACAAGTAAAATATACTACGCAAAGTGTATCATTCTCTCTCTAGTTTGGGCCAATTTTTGATCCTTTGAAGATGGAGAGGGAAAACTCCAGAGACAAATTATACCTCAAGATGTTAAGAAAAAATAAATACGGTTTGGCAGGAGCCTTGAAGCTTGGGATTCATACATTATCAATTTAACACAATAAATAGGATGAACAAGGACTTGAGAATACCAACAAATAAGAGGTCTGTAGATTTTGCAAACTGCTTCACTCAGGCAATTCTCCCCTTGAACTCAGCATGAACAATGTAACTCAGTGTGGTAACCTCAGCTTCAGAAAAAAAGCCTCCAAACAAACAACAAAAAGCTGTTTTTCAGATTGTAGTACAGCAGTACTATTAAATAAATAAACAATTGCATGTACATTTTTGACAGCAAAGAAATTTCTTAACTGTCAAATGCACATTGAATATGGTTTCAGCTGAAGAATAAATAGAATACATAATTCTGAAACCTAAAGTTATACACTTAACTGAAGCGAAAGCAAATTTCTCTCAGTTCTCCCAAAACAGAAACCAAAACAGCATCCATTACCATGTTGCCAGGATGTCAGACATATAAATCTCACTGTTGTCTGCTTTAACATTTTTCAGATATACTTAACTCCAGATACACTTAAAAATGCATAAATATGCTCACCACATCCCACCCCAAATAATGTAGTTAGATCCCAAGAGAAATAGAATGACCACAGCTTGGCTGCCTCTTAGATCAAGGCCCTGAAAGGGTAGGAATTACTAGAGGCCATCCAGAAGCTTTGTCAAAAGTTCCTTAAAACAGGTATGTGTGTATCATAAATAAATGTCAATGAGAGTCCAGACCAGAAAAGAATTTGAGCAGCCCTATGAAGTATCTGGAAAATTCACACTGCACATGGTCAGTGGCAAATCTCCCATTGACTTTAATGAGACCAAGATTTCCTTTCCATTGATGAGTAAGGCACAGGTCACAATTACATACCACAATCTAATTAAGAGAGAACAGAATAACATTTTGAGTAAACCTGCTGTCAATAAGAAAAGAAGTAAAGAATGCTTCTTTTGCTTCCTTGAATGTCAAAGATATCAAGCAAATTCTAGTCCTGAGTAAGTCTCGACAGAATATGCATATGGGGCCTCATAGGCATAATATGCATATGAGGGAGGTTGTACTGGCACCTGCAGCCTCCCTCCACACACCTGGAAAAGACAAGAGGAAACTAATGAGCATGCATTGATACCTTGAATTGATGCATTGATGCATCAAATCAGTCACAGCCATCTTCAAAACAAAGGGCTGGAACTATATAGCACAGTGGATTGCTTTCTGCCCTTTCCCTCATTTGCTACTTCTAGATCAGGGCTGTTTCTGCTCTTGAGAGCACTAGGTTTTCAGGATCATTCTGTTTTCTGAAAGACCAATTAGCACAAACTTTACTACTTGAGCTTTAATTGTTTTCAGAATCCTCACCTGTATCAAATCCTGGATCCTGACTACTCAGCAGAGAGCTTTTATAGTGAGAATAATTTCAAAAGAAGTAGTCTTCAAATCCGAAGTTGATAAAATTGTGATCACTTGGTAGCTTTTCTGCTGCAAGGTAAACCCACAGCCAGGGACTTGCCACCAAGAGTGTCATCTCCTGAATATGCTTCAACTGAGGTGCAGTTAGTTCTTTTGTTGCTAGTGCAACTCCTTGGCATTGCAAAGAGGAGTGTGTCTTCATCAGGATCAGTGGTAACTGGAAAATGGGGGGTAAGGCCCCAGCATGGACTTGGAGTAGAACAAGTAGCAGGCAGCTTTCAGAGTTCAGGAGAAACAAGTTGACATTACTGCCCTTTCTTACTGAAGCCTCCAACACTGAGCTGGATGGCAATTCCTGACTTCCAAATTTTCATTCCTGGATGAATATATTTAAACTGCATGTTTTAGATGCATAGATCAAAGATTCAAATTGTCGGGATGCCTGTCAGGCTAGAAATGGAAGTGTACCCACACCACAGTTTCTCTTTAATCTTTCATTTTAGATTAGTTACTAAGGAAGGTGTAACTCATCTGTGTGACATGTAATTGGTTTCTGCTATTGTGAAGTCACTGCACTGGCAACAAGTGCCCTCATGAGGTTTTTTGTATTATTTTATCTTTCAGAAGTATTTTCTGTACAAAATATCCTTCCTTACAATTTGTAGATCTTTGGAGTACCTAGATATTCATGTCAGATTGTATTGAATATTATTATAACAACAGGATCACTTAAAGGATATACTGTAAATCAAAGCAAAAAAAACCCCAATCTGCTGCTGCCACCACAGCAAGTCCCCAGTAATACAATTTTCCATACACTACTGGTGCATTATAAATCAATGCAGAGGCAGTCTTTTAAAATAAACATACACTACCCCTGATTTCTGGTATCAAGTCACACAATATTTTCAGTTTAACTTGTTGCCTAACTACTAGCACACCTGGGTAATACTGTTCCCAGGCAACTGCATATAAATACAACAAGAATAAAGCAATGGAAATTTCAATGCGGTGTTTTAGTAGAAGCCTTCTGAGAAGGAGAAGGAAACTGGGAATATAAGGTATTCAAACCACAGAACTCAAGGCATTAATACAACTTAATCCTGAAGAGGGTAAATCCTCAGGAAAAGATCAAAGAAAATAAAAACATTTATGAGAACATTACAGATGAAAATAGCTAATAGAGCATGTTTTCATGAAGATATGTAAATATATAGAAGAGAGACCACGTGTCATCTTAGAAACCTAACAAGATTACCAGCATAAACCAGTGTTTACTCAGGAGTGTCTGTAAACTCTTTTCTGTGGGCTTCCA
>NW_009933133.1:17456-29051 GCF_000696875.1 Nestor notabilis | reverse complement strand
GAATGCCTGGACAATCACTGCGGTTCAGAGCTGCTGAGCTGTGCCAGGACTACGGGCTGAGGAGCTCTCTGAGGACAAGGAGAATTTTGGCCTCTAATAAATGTTCTGAGATCTGTGCACATCCAGGGAGACCCAGAAATTAAGCAGGCTGAACTTCTTACCCGCTCCATCCTTTGTGATTTGGGGAAAACTTGAAGTACAGTTTCTAAATAGGCAGCAAAGGCATGGAGGATGGTATTCCTGCGCTAAGAACAATCCGGCACATGGAAGGAGGCCTGGGTTTAAAAGCTATGTAGTTAGGCTTGGGTTTAAGCAGATATTCTAAAGCAGCTGCAAGGGGAGGAAAAAGAAAGGAAGAAACCCAGTCCTCTCACATACATTTTCTTCCATCTGTGTCTCCCAAGCTTTGTAAAAATTATTAGGAATCCTCCAGTGTGGTGAAAGTATGAAAAGGCTGAGCTCCTCAGGGAAGTCAGTATCGCTGCTGTGCACAAAACCCATATTCTGATACAGAGTTAATACCTCCAGATTCTATTTTAAGATAAAAAATAGGCATGGGGAGTCCATTCTACCATCCTTAGTTCTGCAGCTCCCATTATGTGTACTTCTACACAAATCCGTGGTGTGGCTTAGAGAGCACATCTATGCCTAGTTCAGTTTGGTAAACCTGAATCATAACAATTTCTTCCACTGGTGGCTGCAACCACAGTCTTAGGTCCAAGGAGCATCAAAAAATATACTGCCGCTTCCTAATGCTGGTGGTGGTTCCTACCAAGCAAGTTGCAGAAATAGGTGTATGTTCTCATAGTGCAGCCTGTTGGACTGCAGTGCTTTGGGAGGGGACAGGCCATGGGACAGCTCTGTGGTAGATCAGACCCCACAGGAGCCATGAGTGACACTGTGAAAAGGTCTGGGCCACTTTGCAGGAGAATAGGGATGTGAGGTGTGGGGACTGAGAGAATGGGGACAGTCAGGGCCAAACTACTAAGATGAAGTTGGGTGAGGCTGCCATGTCGAGGGAGCAGGATGGTATATCTGACTCTCACAAGAGTGTGGGGAGGCAGAGTAGCTGATGGGGAAAAGGAGAAAAATATAGGGCAACTGGTTAAATATAGGGCACTGGGTACAGTGGTCTAGCTGCAACCAGATCAGCACACAAAATACAGTGTAAGACTGCATCCTTCCAGCTGCAGATGGGACAGGAAGAGGAGTGCCAGCTTTGAGACCTGCAAAGCCATGGAGAGAAACAGAATTGGTTCCTGTTCTAAAACGTTTATTAATCACTGAATGCATGTCGTGGTTCAAGCCCAGCTGGTAACTTGGAACCACGCAGCCGCTCGCTCACTCCCCTCCCTCTTCCTTCCTCCCCCCACTCCCGGAGGGATGGGGAGGAGAATCGGAGGAATGTAACTCCCACGGGTTGAGATAACAGCTCTCCAGTAACTAAGGTATAATACAAACCACTACTGCTACCAATAATAATGATAAGAGGAATAACAAGGGGAGAGGACACAACCGCTCACCACCCGCCGACCGATACCCAGCCCAACCCGAGCAGCGATCTGGGCCTTCCGGGTAACTCTCCCCAGTTTCTATACTGGGCATGACGTGCTGTGGTATGGAATACCCCTTTGGCCAGTTTGGGTCAGGTGTCCTGTTTCTGCTTCCTCCCGGCTTCCCCTCCTCCCTGGCAGAGCATGAGACTGAGAAAGTCCTTGGTCGGAGTAAACATTACTGAGCAACAACTAAAAACATGGGTGTTATCAGCGTTGTTCCCAGACTGAAAGTCAAAATCACAGCACTGCATCAGCTACTAAGAAGGAGAAAAATGACTGAGTAGCTGAACCCAGGACAGCATACTGCCAGAATAATGCAAAAAGACGAACATTTGTTATGTTGGCATGTTGTGATACTGGAATAGATGTGGACTCCTTGTACTATTTAAATAAGTATTTATGTGGTTTTTTTCATTTCCTATCCATACTATTTTAGTGTGCTGTGATTAGTTGTACCTAACTATTCTATGATTCTATGATTTAAATACGTTAACCTGCAAGAGAAAATCTGTCCCCAGAAGTGTAGATACTGTGTTATTTCTCTTGACACTGATAATAACATTGAACAATAAGAGTTGCTACCATTAAAATACAGATATCTTGGATAAGCCATTTAACTACCCAGTGGCAAAATGCAAAATGTTCTAAGATGGATTAATTTTAGCAAGGTGTTTCTTGTATTTTGCAAGGGATTTTGGTAAGGTACTTACCGGAAGACTCAAAAATTCATTAAAGTATTCCACAAGCATATCATCTGTGGCTAAGCATTCTTCCTACAGAGAGACAAAACCACAAAGCATGCTTGTACTAGTGTGCACTAACATGGTTTGAATGCACTATGCCTCAAACAATGTTTTTTCCATGAGACATGACATGCAAACTTTTGCAAAATGTTGTTTCCCACTTTTGAGTATATAATCATTGTATCGTTATATTCTAACCATTGCACACTGCTGAGGCCCTTAGCAATTTAAAAAACACACGTGAAGGTAAATCCTTTGCCAAGAAATTTACAGATAAAGCCTTCATAAACCCAACAGCTTCTAAATGCTGGAAATCTGCATGTTTACTTATGAAAAAATGTGCGTTAAGCTAGGAGTCTAAAATTCCCCACATTAAACCTTTCTCTCTTGCAGCTGGGATAAAGAGGAGTATAAAAGTTCACTAGAGCCTGCTTCTCCTCCCACGCTGCTGCTTGGGAATGTTTTGAAGGATATTTGGGAATAAAAGGGAGGTCACTGATCTATAATTTGGCTCACCAAGCAAGCAGCGTATGCTATACTTTGAATCTGACAGAACTGGGAGGCTTCCTGTTGACCTTGTCGGAAGTAAAGACTGCATCTGCAGGTGGGTTTTGTACGCGTTTTGACCCCTGCGTTATAAATCCTACTAATCAGACTCCAAAACTGCACAGTAGAAATTAATCTTTTTTGCTACTGACAAATCACTAAGCATGGATCCCAATCTTACTTCTACTGCACTTAATACCACCCCACCCCAATTTCCATTCAACAGAAGACAAAAGTAGAACATTATTTCATTGGTCTTCAGAAATTTGTCTTCAGTATAATGAAGACTCCTAAACAGTTTGTGATAGTTTCAGATTCTTGAATATTCTGTTATTTCTGTCTCTCACCACAAGGAGAATTCACCCAAATCAAATGTATTTGCCAACATCAGCGAAGGTTTTGTGACACAAATCTTTTTTCTCTTTAAGTTCGTAGCATCAAAATGAGCTAGTGAAGAATAGCATTAAAGAGGGGTTATACACACTGTACGTGATATCACTTGTAGGCAGGCAGTATCTTGATCCAAACCCCACAGTGTCTAACCTAAATAGATTCAGTTTGTATTTGGGTAAGGAAGAAACCTTGAGCTAATGTATTTTAACATGAACTCAGGAAGGTGCCTATGTGCTGCATGACAAGTCAGAACCAGACCCAATAGTGTTTGTCTGGCCTTAGTCTGACAACGTTTATTCTTTGGCAGTTGTGGTTATGCTATGAGTGATACAGGACAGGCAAGTTAGCTCACACTCATTCCTGGAAAAAGGTGACAACACTGAAAGCAATTACAGAGATCGTGTGGTTTTTGGATCACAGGCCCATGGTCCAATGCAGTTGCAGTACCATGGACCTAGAGTTGCTAGGGCACTGATTAAATAGAAGAATTTACCAAAGTGTCTAACCCAAAGCATTTTGAAGTCAACAGAAAATCCGCTCCCTAATGTCACTAGGCAATCAGACCCAGAAATCCCAATTCAGCAAGTGTTAACATAATTAACAACAAAAAAAATCTAAACAAGCTGCAGTCTGCCTCATGTTTGGTTTGGGCAATGCACAATTAGATTTGACACTGATAAGCATGAATCTGAAGACAGCTATATATGATAATAACCCATGAAAATATTTTATTGTTTCAAAGGACTTACTCAAAACAATTCATTTATTACTGTCTGACGTATGAGCTCTTTAAGAATATACAGGTAACATGTGTTTTTAATTTGCTAAGGATATAATTCTCTGCAGACACATATAACAGCAAGAAATATAAACACAGTGGTTGATTAATCAATAAAATGTTTATGAGCTTATTAATGTAAGCTTTACTACTTACTGATCTTACTGCATCTATGCACAACATACTTTCCTCTGGTGTTTGAAGTTTTTTTGTGGTCAGTGTTATTTTCATTTGAAAGCACAGTTGCACTTTCATATTCTTATGTTATAGGTTATCAAGTCCAACCATTAACCTAACACTACCAAGTTCACCACTAAACCATGACCCTAAGTGCCACGTCTACATATCTTCTAAATACCTGCAGGGATGGTGACTCCGTCTGGAGGTATTTACCACTATAAGTAAGTAAGTTTGGAGTACTGAGTAATTTCATACTATTTTCTTAGGGGGGTTTATCCTTTTTATACTAAAATACTTAGTTTATTCTTTATTTACCGCTTCCCTGGGCAGCCTGTTCCAACCCTTTCTGTGAAGAATTTTCTCCTAAAATCCAATCTAAACCTCCCCTGACGCAACTTGAGGCCGTTTCCTCTCATCCCATAACTTGTGTCACTTCAAATAAGGTAACAGACAAACATACATACTTTTCAGCTGGGAAGGCAAACAACAGAGAAATCCTACAATGAGCTATGAGCAAAGAGCAGAAAAGGTAAAATAAGAAGATCGTTAAACCTGTCATGTTGAAACTTCCAGCTCGTTATCTCATTCCTTCATTCTATTTCACTTTCCTTTGCATTTCCATCCTTCTTCTCCATAGTTTCCTGTTACTTTTTACTTTCTAATTATTTTCAAACTAAGTAATTTTTTTCTGTCTGAGAAAATACCAAGAAATTACTCAGTACTCCATACTTACAGAGAGGAAAGAAATGAGAAATCAGACAACAGTTTCCAAAAACGTGTTTTGCTTTTTGTGTTCTACAGTTGCATGACAAAATGAATGATCTTTATAAAGCATACTTACAAACACTTCTTCTGTTATACATGGAGGCTCTGAAACACAAAAATGAAATATCATATGTTATTCGAGCAATACAGTCAAGCTTGTTCAACTACAATTACTGAACAGAAACAAAAAGTAGTCAGGCATGACAACCTTCCTGGATATTCTTAAATAAAATAACTTAGCCTGAGGAAATAAAATAAACTCTAAGAACATGCAGTTATGTCAACCCATGCATAAAAAGGATAAAAGGATAAAATAAAAATCTATCACAAGAATGATTTAAATATAATTCAAGTATTATTTAACTAGATTATTTCTCCTATGTATCAGTTAACTTCTTGTCAGCTTTGCTCTGCAAAATTGATTACTAGAATCTTGCTGGGTTTAATGAAAATTCTGTGAGACTCTGGGAGCCTTGAAAAGCAAATATTATGAATCATATGATAAAATTTACAAAAATGTGATCGTTGGTGTTCCCAAATAGTGAAATCTCACTCATTCTAGAAGAGTATTCTGTCTCTGTGATGACATCTGAAGGGAGTAAAGTTCTGTCTTGAGATTAACAAATTCTGCTGAGTTTAAACCTAGCAGTTCAAAATCCCTGACTTTTGTATCACCATTTCTGTACCTAAGACAATCACCCTGGGGTCAGACCCCGTGTCTGACATAGATTCAGTCCATCCGCCTGCGTGGGAAGCACTACGTACCAGTGGTTAGCCTCTTCGACTGCATCCTGGATTAACACACATAAGGGCCAGCACCCACACCTGCAGGATTACAACCTCATTTGCAAAGGTGAAATCCTTGACTGCAGACCAGAAATAGAAGCCACAGAGTTCCTGGGCCTGGCTGGTGAGTGCTGGTCTGCACCAGGGCAGGCTGGCTCTGCTGCATGGCTCACAGCAAAGCGGGGTTGCTATGGCACTGCAAACAATGCACAGGGTGAGCTGAGCAGTAAGCAAATACTTCTCCTGCTGATGCAAATCTCCCTGAAGCACACTTGAATATCAGGCACACTGATGTTACAGTCCCAGAAGAGTTGCCTGTGAACTAAGAATTTCAGGATGCGCGCAGCAAGAATAGAAATTAAACGCTCTTTTCTTGACTGACTTAGGGAGTTCTTAGTCCAAAATGATATTCTATCTTCTCCTACATTAGCAAAACCCTCCAGCCACATGGGATTTTGCCTTAAAACAAATCCCCAAACGTATGACTAACAACCAATGGATTTACATCATGTATCAAATAATTCTGCACCCATACAGGTACAAACGGCTCCTCTGTGGCGTGCCAGAAACACAACTTGCAGCCTTGGTAACAGCCTTCCTTGCTTCCTCCTACTGTCAAAGCCCAGACCTAGCAGAAATCCAAAGGCAGCTACATGTTCCCCCAATATCCCCCCATTTTTTCTATTAGAGAAAAGTTTATAATTAGACTAGGCAGAAGGAGAAAGGCATTAAAAGACATAGAATGGAGTCTACTCCCAGAATGTTAGTTTCTTCGTTGGCTTGACGGGGTGCTTCAGGATATAAAAAGTCACATTTCTGTTATTTAGCAAAAGCTAAATACAGAGAAGGAATTCAGGCTCCTATATGAGGATTTCAGTGGAATTTAGGTGTTCTACAAGTGGGATCTGAAAAACACCCTACCTAGCAAGTATCTGATCCTAGAATTGCATAAATTCTTCAGGCTTTCTAGCATGCAATTTCTCTCAAAGATTCTGTTCTATTGTGATTATGAAATATTTCGAATAGGTATACTTAATGTATATGAAAGAGGAATAGCATGACAAGATAGCCCATAAAATGTGAAGTTAACCCTTTCCAACAAGTAGAATTTCCCACATTGTATATGAGACTGCATTGTCTCATAACCAGGCTACTTAATATGACTTCAAATGTTTAAGCTAATGTTCATATACATTGGTGTATAACATTCTCCTAAACTTCCCTAGCTGCTTGTAATTCCTGATGAAAAAAAAAAAAACAGAAACATGGTGAATGCGTTTTGGGTTTTTTTATTAATCAGAAGTGAAAGCCACAAGTCCGCTTAGGTAGAATTCAAGTTTGGAAATGAGTCAATTAAAAAAAAAAAAAAAAAGTCCTTTTTCTCTCCTGTCACTTGGTATATTTTAGTATAAAACTCTTAGGTCTTTGTTTTCTTCATAGTGTGCTTCAAAGATTGCATTTTACATTAAGCTCATCAGGAAATACTGTATTCTCTCATGAAGAATCAATTAGCAGTTGTTATCATTTTCTCATTATCTTAGTTAACAACATAGATTTTAGTCAAGAACTGGGTGTGTGTGCATTTCAGTCTTGATTTTATATTGCCAGTTAAAAGTTCACCAGCTGGTGAAGCTGATATAAAGATATAAAGACTAAGATATAAAGATATAAAGATTAAGCTGATTTTCCCTCTTTTCCACATTTTTCTCTTACCATGCTCTTATTTTCATGTTGATTATTATTTAACTTAGCAGAACTGCAGACCTAGAGAACGTTTCATAAATATAGTCAAAGCCATGATCTATCCCAAAAAGCATCTCATCTTTTAGAAAAGATGAATGGCTAGGTGTGGTGGAGAATAAGCTCTAAAAAAGGTGACACCAGTAAAATTCTAGACAAGAGAAAGTAAAAGACAAGAAGTAAGTTTCAAATTATTAGCAGAAGGCCAGAATATGAAGAGATCTGCACAGGAAAACAAATGGGAGGAAAACATAGATTGGTCCTCTCCGTTCCTGCTGGCATCTCCCTTCTCCCATCATTACTAAAGAGCATTTAGAAAGGTGAACTTTCAGTGAAGACTTTACTCTGTCATTGTCCCTTTCCCCCACATTTCTCAGAAATTTAGGCTTTCAGCAATTTACCAAGGAAAGTATCACTCAGACAAATCAGATCAGAACGGCGGGGACAACTTTGTGCTCAGAGAAACAAGCATGTCAGCTATGCCAGACTGCTGGGTGAACAAGTCTCCTTGTGACTTGTTCAGTAAAGACATAAATTGGATAGCTTTATTAAATCCGAATGTGCACTTGTGTTTTCAGGTGCTAACCTGTGTTTGATTCCTGGCTGTGGTCACAGTGAAGTCATGAACATCCCCATAATTAATTACTCATTCAAAAAAGTGGCAAATACAATTTAAAAAAAGGCAGATAGTCATTCTAGAAGGATCTCAAAGGGCAGTTATGACCTAGTTCCCATCAATTTTCAGTGGAAATGCCCCATCTCAGATATAGGTGGGCATTTTGTCATGTGATATGTTTAATACCTAAATATCTTTATAGAAACCCATCTTAGTTAAATGTAACTACTATTTCTTCTTTGGATGATTGCCACGTACATTTTAGCTTTTGCATCTGAAAGGAGCAATCTCATAAACTGGAAACAGGTGCTAGGAAACCTATTTTAATATTGACTGCAGAATTGCCAAAATAGGAGTCAGACCCTGTGTCGTGGTTTAAGCCCAGCCGGTAACTTGGAACCACGCAGCCACTCACTCACTACCCCCCTTCTTCCTCCCCCTGCTCCCAGACGGATGGAGAGGAGAATTGGAGGAATGTAACTCCCACGGGTTGAGATAACAGCACTCCAGTAACTAAGGTATAATACAAACCACTACTGCTACCACCAATAATGATAAGGGAAATAACAAGGGGAGAGGACACAACCGCTCACGACCCGCCGACCGATACCCAGCCCAACCCGAGCAGCGATCTGGGCCTTCCGGGTAACTCCCCCCAGTTTCTATACTGGGCATGACGTGCTGTGGTATGGAATACCTCTTTGGCCAGTTTGGGTCAGGTGTCCTGTTTCTGCTTCCTCCCGGCTTCCCCTCCTCCCTGGCAGAGCATGAGACTGAGAAAGTCCTTGGTCGGAGCAACAACATTACTGAGCAACAACTGAAAACAGGGGTGTTATCAGCATTGTTCCCAGACTGAAAGTCAAAATCACAGCACTGCATCAGCTACTAAGAAGGAGAAAAAGAATGACTGCTGTAGCTGAACCCAGGACACCCTGACAGGAAAACACAAATCGATTGTCAGGTAACTGACCCTTAAGTTCCTTATTCTGTTGGCAAACGGCAACAAAATGGCAGAAGCTGCCTGTTGTGGTGGTACAACCTCTGTGTTGAATCTGATAGTTCTAGTTTACAGCACAGTTTAATGCTACTCTGTGGCTGTCAGAAGTTAATTCAGACACCCAAGGAAACAGCTATTGGGAATATGAGCACTCAAAAGAATTCTGAGAGAAGAAAAAAACCAAAACATTCCTGAAGGTAGTATAGGAAAATCAGAAGGGCCAATATCATTCTGGCTTGTACCAGAAACAGAGTGGCCAGCAGGACTAAGGAAAGCGCTTGTCCCACTGTTATCAGCATTGCATTTTTTGGCCTTTCACGACATGAAAGACATTGAGGTGATGGAAGTGTGTCCAGAGAAGAAAAACAAAGCTGGTGAAGTGTCTAGAGCACAAGCCTTATAAGGAGTGGCTGTGGGAACTGGGGTTGTTTAGCCTGGAGAAAAGGAGGCTCAGGGGGGACCTTATTGCTTTCTACAACTACCTGAAAGGAGGTTGTAGCAAGGTGGGCATCAGTCTCTTCTCCCAAGTAACAAGTGATAGAACAAGAGGAAACGGCCTCAAGTTGCATCAGGGTACATTTAGATTGTATATTAGGAAAAATTTCTTCACAGAAAGGGTTTTCAGGCATTGGAACAGGCTGTCCAGAGAAGTGGTGGGGTCACCATCTCTGGAGGTATTTAAAAGTCATGTAGATGTGGCACTTGGGGATATGGTTTAGTGGAGGACCTGGCAGTGCTAGGGTAAGAGTTGGATTTGGTCTTAAAGGTCTTTTCCAACCTAAATGATTTTATGATTCTAAAATAGTAAAGGAAGAGATGTGACAAAGCTTTAGTCTGTCAACATCAGAAACTTTTTACTAGTGCAGGAGGCTGTCAGAGGGAAGGCAAGTCTAAAGAGCTAGACCTCTACAGAAGTCTCTACTTGGATAGTCACTGGAGAATATTCCTTGACTTGTCCATGTCACCAACAACCCAAGGATTCCTATATTAGTCCTATTCTACCAGGACAAGGTAGAGGTTTTAAGTTTAAAGGCTTTTAGAGATTTTAAACTTTAAAGATTTTATATAAAGTCTTATTTCTCTTTGCTTAGTATAAGTCTTAGAAAATTTAAAGGGAATATGAGGCACACCTGGAAAGTGAATCAGATTTGGAAGGACCACTTAGCAATTTGTGATATACCTACCTGCAGTCATCTGATCCCTTCACAGATTTGTGTAAGTGTCCTAAGAAATAACTGCTGGAACTCTGGAAGAGTATCACACTACATTTTCTGAGTTTGGAAAAGCGCATTAAGACTTAATTGAAAAAACTATTCAGCAAGATTGTGGTAGCTTGAAGAAGTGTATCAGGAATAAAGTCATTCTATGAAGACAATATGAAAATTAGGAAAGAACTTCAAGACCCACAGCTATCAAACCACAGACAAGATAAAAGAACTTCCATAGGCTTACAGCAAGGCGGACAGAGATTTTTCCTAGCAGCCTGTTACAGTTAATATAGCATAGCTTTCAAATGGAACAGAAGACACAGATCAGAAGAAACTATGACAGTTATTTCCCACAGAGATTTTACTGTCAGGGGATGTATCAGAAATTTTGGCACTATGTACAAAAGATTGTGTTGTCACTGTCTATCCTAAATTTTTCATGTAGGTAAACTAAAGTCATGGTTTGTAATATATTTTGGCTGTGCTATTTTAAGCTTTGCAGGTTTACCACCATTTCCTTCTTTTAGTTGTGCAAGCAAATTTCATGATAACTTTTTTTAAAATTTTTTTGGGGGGTTACTTGTAGCTTGGTTTAAGTCAGTCAGTTCCTTGATCTTGGCTTAACAGCTGTTCCAGCCAACTAAAGGGCCAACACAAGAGGTGTATGAAGACTGTTCAGCAGACAGGAATAACATACGCCAGTAATGCCAACCAGGTCCTTTAACATCATCTCCTGACAGTAGGTGGTATATACCCAACAAGAAACACTAAAAGCACGCATGCCTTTCCCCAGCCTGTTTTCCATCTTTTTTCCACCTGTTACAGTCAAACAGATGTCAACAACAGTCCTCAAACCCAGGATTCTCCAGCTAAGAGCTGAGTTATCCATGAGAAACCCTACTGGTGCATCAAGCCTGTGGATAGCACCAGTGTTGTTTGAAACAACACATCCCACTGACCACCAGCTCCCACCTTTTTATGTCGCACTGCCGTGGCTGCTTGTGTAGCAGCATAACGAAGCAGACTGGCAGACTGATCCAGATGGGGCAGGGGGTAAAAGAAAGAAAAGCAAAAAAAAAAATCAAGAGGAAATAGGAGAAAGATTTCATATACATCAGCTCCCAGAACACAGCAGTGTCAACACAATAGGTGTTAAGAATGGTGTTGTCGTGGTTTAAGCCCAGCCGGCAACTTGGAACCACGCAGCCGGTCGCTCACTCCCCCCCTTTTCCTTCCTCCCCCCGCTCCCGGAGGGAGGGGGTGGAGAATCGAAGGAATGTAACTCCC
>NW_009933133.1:2832-17111 GCF_000696875.1 Nestor notabilis | reverse complement strand
GCATTGTTCCCAGAGTAAAAGTCAAAAACCCAGCACTGCACCAGCTACTAAGAAGGAGAAAAAATGACTGCTGTAGCTGAACCCAGGACAGGTGTAAGATCCATAACTAATTAGTGTTCCTTAAGATTTCAATAATGCTTCAGAAAAGCACACAAAATTACAGCCTTCTTATTTTGTAGGTATTCTACTTTCCTACCTATTGGTCTCCCAGACTCCAAAAGTACCTAGTTAAAGGATAAAGAACACATTAAGTTTCCAAATTCTCATCCAGTCTTCATTTAACAAAAACCTAACAAAATGCTGACATTCTGACATTGTTTAAAGTATCTTCCATGGAAATACTTAGTCCCTTTACAATTTTGAGTTAAAAATAATAATATTAATATTTTCCCTTTTTTCTTCACTAAAGCCATCAGAACATCAGAACATAAGTATAAGGTGCACGCAATAAGATATATTTCCTGTGATCATTTTAAAACATGGTAGATTGAGGAGGTACTTGTAGATTATCCATACTTTGCAAAAGTATATTGGATTTTATTATTTTCTTGGGAAATAAAATCCAGAGCATGCAGGTCCTGAAACCATCACTTTTCAAACACTTCAATTACAACACTTCCATGAGAAAGTTACATTTTGTAGCCAACACCAGGCTGGCATGGAGACTGCCAGATAATCCAAGTCCATGGCTAAGAGAGGAACTGAGCCAGCAGCCACTGTTTAGGCCAGCCTATGATTCTATGATCTCGCCTGGTTGCTGTAGGACCTGGCTGTGTGCCCAGCACAGCTTCACCCTTTAAAGGAGGCCCCGATGAATTAATACCATCTGAAATGCTTCCAAGGATGCCACTCTTCTCTTGAAGATTTTGATATGCAGCTCCTGGGGGCTGGAATTATAGCCATCCTTGCTTTAAGCTATTCAAAACATTTTGCATTTGTATCATTGAGTTAGTGTGTAAGGGTTAAGGCAAGAGGAAAAATGACTAAAGTTGTTGTCTGTAAGAAAAATCTTTGGTGCCCCCTTGTGATAAAATATTTTTATCAACAGAAATGCATTTGAAGTCGAGGACTGTTTTCCGTGAGAAAAGTAGTTCAACACTTCAGATAGCTTCACATTTAAGTTAATTAACTGAGCAAAGCATTTCAAGAATTAGTTTGTTTTCTTATTATCCATTCTGTGTTGTATAATGTTCTCCCTGGACCACCCTATGACAATTATTTAAACCAAAGAAAAAGTTCAGAACATGAACTTAAACAGTGCACAACTGAGCATTTCTGTTTGGAGCAGAAAACAGGATCCATTGTGGTCTCTCACACTATGCCTATTTGGGATACAGTCTTGGAACAATACCTTGTCAGAACCGCTTCCAACAGCAAGGCATCCCGATAACAGTTTTTGCACACCACAGAGTACAACAATGAGAAAAGAATAAATGAAAATTGAACCTGAAATTCCACTATTTCATGGGAGTTCTTCTGTGCACAAAATTTTCCCAAAGATGGAAGAATGTTGTCAACACAACCAAAATTCACATTTAAAAGCCAAAGATGTTGGTATTGCCACAATCTGTGCAGCATCTGCTCTACTGAAATGTGCACCAGGAAAACATGATGGATTCATACCAGAGGAAAACTTCATTTTGTATTGTGGTGGTCTACATTTATATGTAGCTAGGCACTGAGCTACCAAGTCCTGGCAGAATAGAGCACTTCTAGGAAACATGTTCTTCAGGCCCCAAATAATACATTATACCCAACTCAGTACTTGAGGAATAAGACAGGAGTCCTCCATTTCAGCAACAGCAGTACTTCAGGATGATAATTAACATTTTTGCCAAAGTGGAAGACCACTGCACAACTGCTGACTAATTCTGCAATAACCTTGCAGCTCCAAATTATAACTTTCAGTGTTACTGTGTTTATCTAAGGTACTATTGCTTCCCAGAAGTTACTATCCTTCTACTGCTTCAGCTGGTTCTAGTCATGACACTATGTTTAAACAGCTTACAGAAACAGGTTTTTCACTGTGATTCAGGACTGAAAGGAAGCAGCTGAAATACAGGCACAGTTTCCACATCCGATTTGCCAGGGATTGGAGGGAATTAAGATAAAACCACCCTTGCAGAACTGTTTTCAGAATGAGTTTTAGAGTGCAGAGGGGAAATTAGAGGGGCTTTTAACACATGAATTTCAGTCTCCAAGTCAGAAATCTATTTTTATATGAAGCTTCTAACATTCAACAGTGTTTGTGAGTTCATTCAGAATGCCATGCCATCCTTATTTTCAGCTGAAGAGTTGTTTTCTTTACTACTCATCCATTAGCACCCAGCTCAATAAGGCCTTACAAGCATTTAGCCTTCTGACAAGTTTGGGCAGAAACACTGCAAACAGTGCACAGTGGCTTGTCAAAGTTAAGAGGAGAAAATGTGTTAAGTCTTTCTGTAATGAGAATTTCAACTAATCAGAGCTCAGAAAGTAAAAGCAAGCTTTGTTTTTGCTTAACTAAAGTTAAACACATAATTCCCAAGAAGCAGTCAGGTTTTCCTGGGGCATCTGACAAGTGATAAAAGAATCTGCTAGATGTTTTGCATCAAAAATCATGTAAGAGTCACTACAAAGAATTTGCATTTATAAAAATATAATATAATAACACCAAATATTAAATCATTTGTCAATGAAATAAAGAGTGAGGGGGTATTTATCCTACACAATCATAATACTGTGGGAAAAAAGTCTCAGTGGAGGAACAGAATAGCTACTTGAACAACACCACTAAAAAAAGAAAAAAAAAAAAAAAAGGCAACCAGTTAAGTGAACAGTAGAGCAAAAGGTCTCCAACATAAAGGTCATGAGACAGTATTATATCCAGTTTTAAGATAGAACTTGATGAGTTGACTTAAGAGCTTGGTGCTAGACTCCAGCAATCCCTTTTCTAATCTGACACTGCTGTATTTCTTCATGTGCCTAGGGAAACAGAAAGAAAGGGAATTACTTCTTGTATTAAAATTATCCTATATTGCCTAAATTGCCTAAGGGGTACTAATGAATAACCAATATAGGGAATAGGAAAATAATATGACAGGTATTGATGAGCTCCTTAAATCAAGAAACAAATTTTTTTATCACTTTTAGCTAGCTAGTGATAGAACATACAAATACTCTCTATCCTATAAACAATTCAAAAGATGTAAAACCTTTTTTTTTTTTTGCCTAAGCTCTTCCATTCTTGTCACCAAGGAAAGAATGATCAAAGGCTTAAGTAATTTCAGTTTCCTTCTCACAAACCACTTGAGGTTTATGGCTGCTGTTCCAAAAAATAAAGATTTATGAAGTACAATTCTTGCAGCAACATCTGTCAGCAGCAAAAGGTTACTTCTAAGATTTCTGTTTAGGAATTTAAACCCACAGCTCTGGCTCAAACCATCACCTTCAAAAAACTAAATGCATTAACGCATTCACTGGGCATCCTTTGTAGGCAGTATCACTCCTCCTACTATAGATCATGCCCGTCTGAAGGGAAATAAGGGTTGCAAGAGTAAGACTTTCTGCAGCCAATAAACCAAATATTATCTCGAACATTAATTTTAATCTCATCATCCCCCATCTTCCAGAGTGAAAGACAATTCACTCCTCCCTTTCCAACAATCTGTTGTCAATTGTAAGAAAAATTCTTCAGCTAGAGAATAATGATGGGCAGGATATTTTAGGAAACTTTTGATCATTGTCATTTTTACCTAAGGACCACTTTTGCATCCTTCTCTGTGCTAGCTGTAAGTATTAGTACCTGACCTTGAGTCTCTGAGAATTCATTCAGCCCAGTAGAAAAAGATGCTGAACATGAACACTCTAGTACCCCAGTGACTTCATTTCTATCAATAAAGCAATGAAATATCAGGAAAGATTTCTCTTTCCTTTTACCCGAACTATTAGAGGCTATGAGATATCTATAACATATCTTGTGCTCTATTAGATATGTTATTCTTTCCCCACACATTAAGTATATCACTTTTATTTCTCCCTTATCTCAAGGCAGAAAGCTAAATTTATTTAAAAAAAAAAAAAAACAATAAAAAAACCGCAATCAAAACCACTGTCATGGATGTCACAAAAAGGAGCATCACCCATAGATGTGAAGTCCGGCTTTCTCCCTTCCCCCCACCTCTGGTATAGCAGTGGATGACAGCAGAAAACTCATTCCACCTGAACACCAGAGCATAGTTACATTTGTGAGACACCTAACTGAACAAGAGACATTTGATTCAAGAAAAGATTTTTGTGAGACAGATTTGGGGGGAGGGTGAGAGGGTGGAGAATGTTTTAAAGATGCCAGAACAGGAGAAAAACTGTTTAAAATTGTGAAATAGTATTCAAGCATTTTTTTCCTCTCAAGCTACTCCTTCTTGGATGGACACTGTAGATGTTCAAGATGCTACCTGTAAAAACCAATAATGCCTATCCCAGAACCAACTGACACCCCTAACTTGCTCCCAGATCCTTCCTCTTAATTGTTTCTTCAGAACTGATTCTATACGGACTCCTCTTTCAGCCTTCCAGTTCAAGTGCTACCAGTCTAACCCTAGACAAGAATAATGCAAAGGCTTAGCAAATATCAGTATGTATGGAATGAAAGTGTTGATAATTCATGTAATAAACATGATTGTTTATATAGATATATTGCACCGATCCCTTCTTTAATGATACCATGTTTGGTTAATAGATTTAGCACTAAAACTTCTATAAGCATTTTATTAACCATGTTATTTCTCCTCCTTCCAAATGCTATGTGGAGCTACTACCCCAGAAATCAGGTACACTAAAAGTACTAACCAAACTACAAATCACAACAGTTAGAGATAAGAAATTGATGTTTCTAGAACATCCTGAAGTGAATTATATATGTTAATAAATATTAGAGGCAAATACGCAGCTTACTGGGCTTAGTTGAAAGCTTTTTTTTTTTTTTGGTAAGGTTGCTTTTTTAAATGGCTCAATGATAAGGCTTACCTACAAACACAGTAAAATGACATCATCACAAATATAACACATAGGACAAAAATCAGAAGAATAGTGAGGAAGAAACACCAGCTGACTACAAGTGTTCTGCAAGATTCTGGTAACAAATGAACTCCTTGAAAGGACAAGTAGGACAATATCAGTTGGAGAAGTAAATTGATATTATCGCTTCATAGAGCACGCACTGTGTCCACTTCTGTTGCCTGTATTTCAAGAAGAAAAAAAAAGGCAAACAAAAAAAGACCTCAAATGATTTTTGTGGCATAAGAGACCGACGGAATTTCTTTTACTGTAAAGGGTCAGCATATTCAGTTCAAGAGCAAAATCAGTGAATTTCCTTAATTAAATCCTCAGATAGAGAAAGAATGATTTCTAGCAGTAGAAAATCTTTAATTCAAGCAGAAGTATGAAGATAATCCAGTATCTGGGAGCCAAAGTAAAGTCAGACTAAGTATAAAACTAAGTTCAAAGCAACAAGGGTAATGCAACAGCATATTTAGATGTGTGAATATATACACTATCACCTGAATTTTTCAAGACAAAAACTCTGTAAAAAAACAGTACAATGGAACATCCACACAGTACAGCTTGGTTTAGAAATTACTATTCTATTGACTTGCATTACAGAGGCTAAGAGAAAACCAAAGTAATTATTCTAATACAAAATTCAAACAACTAATATGTTGCTTTTGAGGTATCATCATTTACATAGGTAGAAGTACTTTTTGCATATGTACCTAGTGCTCCACTTTATTTTTATAACATTTACTGTAATTTAAAGTGAATAAATAAGTCCCATTAAAAAGACTTATTTAAAAAAATAATTTTCTTTAATTTGTCATCGAGACAAAAAAAAAAAAAAAATCGCATTTTTAAGCATCTATGAGGTGCTGTAAGCCAGATACTGAAGACTACATTTAAGATACTTTATTAAAAAAAATCCAGATGTTAGTAAATGCCCAGCTACTACACAACAGGTAAAACATGACAAAATATTTTAAAATGTTCACTTTTTTCAGAAACAAAAACGTGACAAATTAAGATATACATGTGAAGTTATCTTGACAAGTCAGCAAAAAACACATTGAATAGACTTTCAAAATGCATATATTTAGGAATAATATGAACAAGATTAGGAATTTAGGAGAAGAGGGAAGGGAATTAAATGTAAGGACTTACATGCCTTACAAATTTAGAGTCTTTTTAAATTTCTTTTGCTTTGAGCACTTCCTGGAGGAGCATCTTTTTTGTTCTTCTGTTTTGCAGATAAACTATTACATTCTTTTGACCCATGGAATGCATGCAAACATAAAATACAGAACTCAAATGCACATGTCTCTCTGCTACATAGTCCCCATTTCTTTATCAACTGATATTTAGCAGGGTATTGACATCTTGGACAGGGTTTTATAGCTTCATCAGTGTATAGAGTTTTAGCAACCTGTAGCAAGAGGAGGGAGACAAGAGCTACTTAGACCTTGTAAATGAAAAGTTTCTGAAAATTGGAAGTGAAGAGTTTCTTAGCTACCTACTTTGATGTATTCTTCCTGTCTACAAGTTGAATGGGGAACAGAACTGCATCTCCTGGGTGTAACTTCAGTGTACGAAGGTGGTGTTTGCGAGACAGGAATTCTGGCTTGAGCTTGAACAGGCCTTAGAGCAGATCTATTGAGGACATTTAGTCTTGTGGCAGCATCTTCAGCTTTCAATAAATATTCCTGTTAAAGTTCATGGAGGGGGGGGATGGTAGACGGGGGGGAGAGAAAATTAAAAACCACACAAAGGGAAATAAGGTTTTAGTTGAGATTTGCAGCTTGGTTTTGCCCGTTTTTATGTTATCCCTTTGCAACAACACATTAGGAAATGAAATTATATATAGTGCGTGTATTTTCATTAAATATTTGTGTTTAGTAAGGGAACAAGAGACAGTAACTATTAAAAACAAAGTCCCATGAGCAGGGTAAAATGTGAACTGTCTTTTAGCACTCTCTACCAGAAGTCTTGATGTGTCCAAATTTGGACACATCTTAATAGCAAGCATGGAAATAGCAAGTATAAGTTTTGTCACAATTAAAGCAAGGTTATACTAAAGTGTGTGTGTATACACATGTGAAGGATCAGGGGAAAATATATATATATATATATTTATGTACACTGCTATTAACATGTTTACTTTTCTAGATGCCCCTTAAAAAGCTTCTATATGTCCTTCTGATGTTCACAAGTACACCATGAAGCAGCTTTGCCACAAAGCAGTCCTGAAAATAAACAGGAAGTAGCCTAGGGTGTGTCCTACAGCACTGCAAACTAGAGTGAAATGGAAAATGAGGAAAAGCATGACACAAAGGTATGGAACAGGGTTTCAGACCTAAAGCCAGAACCAGTTACGGAAGAGATCCTCAAGGGGCACGGGGCAGGGAAGAATGTCTTGCATAGCTGGAAGACTAGTACTCAAACTGTGGACAGTTGAAAACTAATAAAAGCTATTACACTGTCCTACTAGAATCCTTCACATACTTACACTGGAAATGTATCAGCTACTTTTCTGTAGCTTTACCAGGTATTTCCTCTATCCTCTGACCTGTCTTCTTTCACACTTCAAAAAAAAAAAAAAAATTACCTTTGAGACCAACCTTACCCCAGCTTCTTCTTTCAGGTGTTTTATGTACAACTTTCTCCGCTTATCTGCACTTTTATCTTGTACAATGATTTCACGCCAGCTTTTGCTTACTTTCCAAATGCTGCAACAAATTAATGAAAAAAGTTACCCACTTCCACATTTTTGCCAGGAAGTACAGAAGTCATGTTAGTAAGACTACCTTTTAAAGATTTTTGCATGATTCCGTGTCCTATTGGTCATTTTACAAACTACTGCTATATCCTAGTTCACCGTATTGTTCGGAAATACAGCTTTCACGTACTCTTACACACCACTATGTAGACTAACAGAAGAGTCTAAAGAGCAATTGCAATATAAATAACACAGAATATCTTTGACTTACAAAATTAAGTAAGTTACTTCCTTCCACATAAGCCACTTACCAAGTTTGTTTCTAAAGGAACATTTTTGTGCATTAAGTGTTACAAAAAACATCCATGCCTTTATACCTATTCTCCCATTCCCTCTGTAACTAATAATACACATGGCACTCTAGATCTCTTTGAAATAACTGACAGTTTCTACTGATCAAAAACTAATCTAAAACATTACTCAGGAAGCAAAATTCTTTGAGCATCTTTGTACTTAGAAATAACTGAGGAAATTAAATACACAAGAAAAAAAAATCTACAAAATGTGTTTCGAGTACTACACATCGTTGGGGAACTTGTAATGACAAGAAATTACTTCCTAGGCTCAAATAAATGTTTCATATATTTTAAATTTAAAAAAAAACCACTGTGATTTAGTTTTAAATTTACTAATTCCCATGCTTGGCTTTTTTTTTTTCTTTTTTGTTTTTTAATTCCCCCCATGCAGCATATTTTTAAAACTACACAGAAAGAGCCACTTGGTTAACAGCAACAAAACCTTTTCATTTCCTTAGAAACAAACAAAATCTACTGACAACACCCACTATTCCAGAAGTTATTCTGATTTATTTGCAGAAACACGTATTTTCCTCTTTTGGCAAGGGGGCAGGAGGGAAGAGGGAAGCAGTAGTACTTACCTGCATAGACTTTCCACTGTCAAAGCATCTAAAACTATAGCAAGAACATGATTTAAATTTCTGTATTTTAACTCTGTTAAAATATCTAATTTTTCAAGGCCCATTTTCTTGCCAATAAGTCCAGCAAGAACATGTTCTAATGCAAATATTTCTGTTCCATCAGTATTCTCCGATATTTGATTTTGGTCTGATCTTTGTCTTCGCAAGCAAATTTCATGAACTGCTTTCAGAGCTGGAGTTCTTGAGAGATCTCCATGACTTACAACTACATCTCCACTAGGCTGTTCTGAAACTAATGCATGGTCTTCACTGACAAAGTTGCTTTCTTCTGTTAATATACATGCTGAAGTAGAAGGACTGCCATGACGATCTTCTGTCTCTGACTGTGAGCCCTGTTCCCGAAGAGTGGATAACCTTCTAACTCGTTCAAGTTTTCTTGTCTTTCTTTTACTATCCAGAATTTTGGAATCTTCTCTACATTTTTGGGAGAACTCTTGGAAAGATCCCTCATGATCAGAAAATGAGTCTCCGGATTTGTCCAAATGAAGTGAATTATATCCACTATCCTCAGGTGTTGAAAGATCTGGGTAACTTGCCAGCTTAACAGGGGAAGAGCTTATATCACATAGTTCAATGTTAAAGTTCCCTACGGGACTGTTGATGGAAGTCAGGAACTTACCCTCATTGGCCTCAGGTAACACACTGTAAGTAGGAGTCCTAAGCAACCCACAATTAACACTTAGAAGGGCACTTTCATTGAATTCATTAGCATTACTAACAATAACATCCTTACATTGAATTGGAGATAAACACTCTGGTTCCAACAATATGGGATCCTTACATTTGGACTCATCTAGTGTAGAAGTTCTTTGTTGTGAAAAGGAAAGTCTCCTCTTTAAGCAATCAGGAATGGAGTCCTCAGTTTTTGAAGTACTAGTTGTCAGGTGTTTGTAACTTTTATCTTTTAGAAGATCTGAAGCAGTTTGTGAAAATTTTTCTTCAGACCTCAAAACACAAGAGAGTACTTTTTCCCTGATGCTTCCTGAAGAACTAGCTTGTCTTTCACAGCCTCCTGCAGTTGTGTCAGCTGGAACAGCCTTAGATAAAAGCAGCCTCCTGCGTAGCGAGGAGCCTTTTCTACTCACTTTAGGAGTTTCAAAAAAATCTGCACTTCTATTTGCTTCTTTTCTTTCTGATAAGGTGATAGAATTAATTTCATTTTCGATAGATGATGACACAGGAAAGGGGACATTTGGATGAACGTGCTCAGAATGCTCTTGTAGCAATGATAAACTTGTTGCACTCAGTGCTTCTCTATGTTCTACATCAGGATCTTTTACTGACTCATTGCCACTGCTGTGCAAAAATAACGAAGCGCAACATGTGTCTTTAAAACTGGAGTATTTCAAACTGCTGCTGGGAGATGTTAATCTATTTCTTTTAAGAATATTGAACATTACGGAATTACTGTCCGACATCTTCTGCTTGGTACTTTGACTTTGTAAATGAGGATACCAGTGTTACTTCTGAAACAAATGATAAAATCACCCTTCAATTAGTGAGAAAGCCTTTTGTAAATCTATTAAGCTAGCAGCCATGACAAAAAGTATTTTCATTAGTCGTAGGTAGAAACAGTGCTTATACATGATCACAAAGTTCATGTTACACATGAACATCAAGTAGATGGTTAGAAAGACTAATTAAAATGCATAGTATACCATGAGGCATATTAAAACATACATCCAGTTAGCCGATTCATCTGCTAATCCTCATCCAAGGAAAAACATTTCAAGTAAGTAACACAGCAACTAATCTCATCAGTGCTGAAACTGGTGACAAAACTCCCCCTCGTTTCAGTAAGACCAAGATTTTTATTAGCACTGTAATATTGGTTCATACAACCACCAACAGTTCAGTCTTCAAGAACTATCTGGAGCTATTAAGAAGGTAGTAGATTAGTTTGGATAAGTTTTCCTTGAGAAAAATGAGAGGATAAAGCATGAAGTCACAAGTTTACAGGTTTCTTTAGATCCCTACAGTCCCTGGGTGGAATAAAATTTGACCTCTAGTTACAAAGGGAACAGTTGTGCATTCTTACCTGCCTCAATATTTAAATATTATTTTGTAAAGAAGCTCTCTGCTTTTGCTCAGTTCTGTGTGTAAATTAACTGTTCTGAAGCTTTACACTTTAAAGAAACTGATGGGCTGGCTGTACATTCTCTCATCATGTACAGAGAAATAAAATTTCCTTCAAACATATTAAGAAAAAAAGCTTTTAAGAGCTACTATATATTTTCCTAGAAAAAAGTTACAAGTGGTTGATGCACCCATTGAAATAAGAGATGTAAGAATACAGACTTATTTTTTGCCATTCATACCCTAACCAGAGTGGCAATAGGTAACTGCTTTCTGAATACAAGACACAGTAAGAGATGTTACGAATCAATGCCAGTCTGAGGGCTCTTCTCACAGAAACCATAGTAGTTGACATCAACATTGTAAGACTTTCAAAGTTTGAATCAGCACTTTTTACCAGGGTATGTTACTGGCCTCTAGAACTGGTATTCTGGAACATAAAGCCTGGAATTAGTGATTGAATTTTCAGAACAGACAAACATAGGAAACTTTAAAGATGGCTTAAACACAGAATACTAAGACATTGCTACTAATATTCCAAAAGTTCTGACTTAGTCAAGCCCTAAGACACCAAACACAAGCAGTAGGAACCCAGATTGCCAAGAGGTGAAGGGGGAACTATTCTTTGATGATCTTAGGTGATTTAATTAGCATTTTTTGACCCATACTGAAGGCACTTTAGAAGACCATTGCAGAATAGAAAGTGCTTTGTTTTGGTTTCTATTCTGAGGAGAGAGCAATGTATAAAAGTTTGAAAAGAACAGGATGTTGAACAGCAAACAGAACTTGGCATAAAGACCTACAGAATCATGCTAGTATTGGTATGAAATCAAATAGAAGTAAAACAACAACAAAACAAAAACAAAACAAAACAAAGATCTATCCACATAATTGAGGAAAATTCTTCCAGAAAAGGTATGTAAAAATAATTCCAAGATGACAATAGGAAACACAAGTGCACAGCATTAAGCTAGTTATTAAATTAATTAGGGATAACTTCTTTAACAGTGCAGGACCAACTCCAAGCAGTGCCTACTGTTTCATCTGCCTCATTTTTCAACATTTTAGGCAATAGGCTGAAAATGCTGTGTTATGAACCAGAAAATAACTTTAAAATATAGGGAAAAGGTATGAAGAGTCTTTGCAGTGTTTTGCTGCTCTTTGGATGATTATTCATGCTAAGAGCAGAGAACCACATCAGCACATCTCTTATTTTCATAAAAGGAGGAAGACCTGTAAGAAACCTGTAGCAACAATAAGGCATTATCGTTGTGCAATCTAAAAGAATAGAGCTTTCAGTTTTCTATGCTGAATTTTGTTGAAGTGCAGTAGTTTGCAAACATTGTCATACCAAAAATGCTGATAAATGGACCTTTAAACTTTGAGTGTTATTTAGAGTCAGCTATTCAAAATCTCAATGTTCATCCCACTCCCAACAAAAAAAATAAAATAAAAAAAAAATCACATACCCACACTTACCTTTAAAAATATTAGTATTTTCCTTAAACACAGTGAAACTAACCACACATTTAACAAAAGTACACAGGCTTGCAGGTTTAGAAACTTAGTGTTCAGGCAACATGCTGAAGAAACAAAAGGAAAACCTCCCTCTTCAATTTTCATTCTCGGACATTCCATGGGAGAAATTACTTAATCTTATGAACAACTGAAAGTAGAGGAAATTTAAGATATTACAGTTTAAAATAACTTAAGCAAACTTGTTCTTCAAATAACATAAAAATCACAGAAAAACAAGTTTTTGCAGCTGTAGGGGAGAACAGAATAGCAGAGTTAAAGGAATGTTGGTAATTCAAGCCAAAAGCTAAAAATACGCTGTAAATACGCCAGCATCCAGCAGGAGGAGCCTGTGAGCTTACAAGATTGATTTTGAGAGCACTTTGAAACAATTTTAAGAAAGCCAGTGCAATACAGACAGAGTGAACAAAGTCCATTATACTTCTTTACAGCAAGACCCGGTATACAGCTCAGGTTTGTATGCACTTTTTTCCTCCAAAACGTATTACTTGTACAAATTAAGATTTAGTTTAACAAAAAGTCTCGTTTTACAAACACGCTACTGAAGGGAAAGACTTTCAGAGTTGCTGAACCTCTCTCATAATGGAATGAGATGCTTAACATAACCTTTTATGACTTGTCTAAATTATAAAACACTCCCTTTTATGAGAGGAAAGTTTCATCTACTAGATATGATACACAACATCAAGCTCTTTTCATTTGGTGATCCTGAGGTGATTCCTGAAAGTAATTTCTGAACTCTGGCTTAGACATTATAAAACAGAAGTGCAGGTCACACAAGCAAGTCAGTTACAGAGGAAGGACTAAAATCCTTATCTTCTAAGTGTAGATTCTTGTGTTGCATTGTGCATTTCTCACATCTATTACTAATTTTGTAGTTCTCAAATTGATCTACACGTCAGCCGCAACATTCCTGGCAGTTTACAGAACAAAATATTTCATATTCAGAGTCCCAAGCAAAATTAAGAACAGGATTCTGGTATTTAAACAAGGAATAATTTCCGACAAGCTTAACCTTACAGTGTTCTAAAGAGGTAAAAATGTTGCTTATAGAAGGCAGTGATAAATGGTGCCTATAACTTAAACAGGGGTTCTAGGAGGGAGTCACACTTGTTTGCGATACTAATTTACATTCCCCAGTAACACACGCTGAACATTTACACCTTGAACTTTTTTGTCCTTGTCACCATTGCTAACAAAACAGATAAAGGCAAAGTTCCGGTGATACAAGATTATTTTCTCTGTTAAACAGATATCATATCTGCAGTAAAACTATCTGAGGACTCTGCTCTGTAAGCACACAGATCTAAAAACAGAGAAGTCATGAATGCCTTCAAACGTATCAATATTGAAGATGGTATAGCTAGGTCCTATCTGTAAGATGTGGGGCACTTACCCTAATTTGTGAAGCAACTCGAAATCTTCCAAAGCAAAGGTGCTGTATTCAAAGTATTGTTTACTGCTACTGATTACCTAAAGCGAGAAAGGATGTGAAGAGAAAGGAGAGGTGCAAGAGAAACACTACCTAACTGAGACACAATTGCCAGTTCATCTATATATGCGTTCACTGCAACGTCTAATTACCCAGCGATGAAGATAACGGCTACCTAGGGACCAACCCCCGAGGGTCCCTCAGGCACCTGGGGTGCCGGACACGAGCAAAGCAACAGCTTCACCCCCTCATCTGGCAAACGGCTGGGCACAGGACGCAGAGCCTTGAGGCCCCCTACCACCGGCTGCAGCTGAGGCGGTTGGCGGGGCTCCCTGAGGGCTGAAGGCGAGAACCTGCGGACTGGAGAGAACGGGGATCCTGCCGCCTCAGCAGCTCTCCGCCTGGCTCTGGGGCCCGTTGCCCTTAGTGAGGAGCCGCTTCGCTTCTCCCCACCCACACAGGCTCCCCGCGGGCAGGCCCCCGCGCCTTACCCC
>NW_009933133.1:0-2731 GCF_000696875.1 Nestor notabilis | reverse complement strand
AGTACGGCTTCGCCTAACACGAGAGCCCACTCCTCCGGGATATGAGAAGGCTCGCCCTTCTCCTTACACTTTATACTTCAGCCCTGCGGCCCTCGCCGCACCCAGCCCACCATTAAAGGCGCCCCTGAGCCGTTTCTCCCCGCGCCCTGCTTCTCCTCAGGTGCCTAGGGCGGGAGCAGTTCTCCCGCCTCTCTGGGAGCCCCTCAGCTCCCTGCTGGGGCCGCCAGGGCTGAATGGGGGGGGCTGCAGCGGCGCCGCTTGATCTCAGCCAGCCACAGGCTTTCACACAAAACGCACCTTACCCGCACCACAACCTTTAAGGTTGAATTATAAGGGTGTTAATTAATGCGAGTAAATTAGTACATTTGTACCCGACAGCCCAGGAACAAAGCAATCACCGAGCGTCTGTCTAGCGCCATCTAAATAAACAGTCGGGTGGCAGATAGTGAGAAGTCGCCTAGGTTTTGCGTGGGTTTAGTTAATCTGTATATTAAAAATAAAAAAAAAATTAAAAAAAAAACCAAAAACAAACAAAACACAAACCCACGAACACTTGGGTGCCTGTTTTTTGTGAGCTCGGTAAGGATAACGTGGGGCTACACCGGCAGGAAGCAGGCACTTGTCACACAGGGACATAAAGAAAAACCAAATAAATCATCGTCGTGTTCTCCTGCTGGTTATTACACCCCTTCACCTCGCTAATATAACCCCGGGCTATCTCTCAGTTTTTTGTTTCTTCTCTGTTCACACTTCCACTTTTCTCTCTCCACCAGAACAATGAAGGGGAGATATGAAATCGTCGTGTGCGACTCTAAAAGCAACGCCTACATCTAAAGAAGCAAAGTAGAGGCTTTTCAATGAAACGCCGAAATTAAGTAGTGTCATCCCCAAGTTTGCAGCTTTCCCCTCTGGCAACCTCCAGCCTCTGACAGCCGACCCGCCCGGCAGGCTCAGAGTGACCTCCGGAAACACGGGCTTAAAAGTCAGGGTATCTCCCCTTTTCTTCTTAGAAGGACAAATCGTTAGAAACTTTCCAGAATGTAATGCAAGTTTTCCGAAAGTACTTCCTGTAGTATCGTCTATTTCACATGTATCAGAGAAAAATATTTTTCAAAGAGTTGTATTTATTTATAAATTATCTTTTTCTGTGAAATTGGCAGGTTGCTAGCTCCTTAAAGCGGGACACGGTAGCTGCAAGTTCTGTCTCTTGTCACTCAAACCCGGATAGACGCAAAAAAATACCCAAGAGATATAACAATTTGTAATTGCAGCATTTAATGCACTACACAGAGTCATCGCACTACAAAAAAAACGTGATTTAACAAAGAGAGTCACACACCCACCAACCAACCAATCAAAAAAACCCAAACAAACCACACTACAAACCCAAACCTCCCAAACCTGAGAACATTGCTTCTAAAGAAAACGAGGTAAGACAGACTGCAACAGACGCTGCGCTCGGCTCTGACCGCGTTTGCTTACCATCCAGAAATACCCTGCACCTCCCTTTCTCGCCCAACAAGCCTTTCCTTGCGCTTTCCTATCAATTCCCCAAGAGTTGCCTCACTTTCTGGGGCAATGGAGGTCTCCCACATAGCGCAAACCCTTTCTGCTCTTCCAAATCCGTAGGGCGAGGGTGTATCTGCCCGTCAGACCGCGGGCTGCTGTTAAAGCGCTCCTCTGGGGGAAGCGGGCTGTTTCAGAAACGACTGGAGGAACCGAACCTTTAAGATCTGGTGAAACATCCTGGTTTTCCATGGGAACAGTTAAAAGATGCCAATAATCAAGCAATTATACGATTTCTTCCCTAATAGCAGAGGCAGTTTCACAGAATTAACTTCAACTGACTTTTTCATGGTGGCATTAACACCAGTTTGACAAACGCGTTTTAAAACACAAAACGGGCGTGGGGAAATAACAGTCCGTTTTTATTTGTTTGTTTATGAGATGGTAATTACTTCGCATGCATTTACCGTGAAAGACAAGGTTCAGGCTTCCCTCCGTCTCTGCTTCACATTGCCTTTATTCTAGATATTTATTCAAAGCTGCCTGAAATAGCTACTGTACTTTCATTACGTTTAACTTAAATACAAAATTAGGAAAACTGCAACTATTTATTATTCGCCGAGTTTATTTTGGATAAATGTAGGTAATACGTGAAGGTGATTTGCTACTATGAGAACAGCATCAATAAATTACAGTTGGTAAAACTCATACACATCCACGCATTTGGGTGCTTCGGGAACATTTTATATTCAGTATTCAGAAAAAGAAATACCTTTCCTTAAATTAGGGAACCTTTTAAACTGGCATATTCTCAAAACAGTACTTGTTAAGCAGTTTTTCCAGGAATAAAGCAAAGATTGGTAATTCTGTGAAACGCCCGGTGAGAATTCCAAATCTGCAACGCCGGTGAGGCTGAGCCAGGGACTGAGAGTGCAGCCGGTGTCGTTCCAAGTCTCGTCAGTGCTATTCCAGTTCGGGAATCACCGACGTTTTAACTTCTTTCATAGTAACTCACACTTAAAAATGTGTTGTATCGCAGCTTGTAAATTTGGATTAATACAGGTACATATGATACCGCCCACAAGCTTAAAATACTTTTACGAAGGCATGTAGTGATAGGACAAGGGGGAATGGCTTTAATCTATAATAGTGTAGATGTAGATTAGACTTTGGGAAGAAATTATTTACTGTGAAGATGGTGAGGCGCTGGCACAGGGTGCCCAGA
>NW_009933132.1:3910-21410 GCF_000696875.1 Nestor notabilis | reverse complement strand
GTATTTTATTTGGGACAGTATTTTTATGAAAATTGAACGTTCAGCTTTTCTTCACAGAAAGGTGAAAATGCAACACATTTTTAGGTTTGTAAAATCTCGGGAGTGTTTCTTGTTTTAAAAATTTGCAAACCATGCCACATACATTATTATTACTACAAAGGCTACCACAAATATCTGTCCAGTCACGTCTCGCATCTGTGTGTGTAATGGGAAAAGCTGCAGAGCAACAAAAAATCCTTGTTCACTCTTGCTCTGGTCATTCTTACTGCGGCGTTTCTCTTACGCAGGCTCAGAGAAGTGTTTCTTTGAACTTAACAGGTCAATTCATGGTCAAAATATCAGAACATTTATGAGCATCCATGAGTAGCCCTTGTGGTAGCACCATATGCCATCGTTGGTTAAAAATTAAGAATAATGCAGACTTAGTCTGAAATCAAGTGTTGGTGCTTTTATATACGCACTGTAACAACCTTGGTCAAACACATGGAGGGCTTGCGTAGTTAGGAATTCCTTACTTCTCAAAAGAAAACAATTTTCTAATCAGGGAGGCTAGGGAATTCCTGAGATCAATCTAAACAGGGTGTCATTTTTTTGACATTCTTCATGTGGTCAGCATAAAACTGTTAGGCTTTCCTGGTTTTACATGAAATGGAATAAACTTCTGTCTACCAGATTATGCATGTCTGCCATTCTTTCTTAAAACCAAAAAGTTTCCATTTTATTTTTGAATTGTTGAAACACATACTTTCTTTTTCCCACAAATTGTAGCCTCGTTGATAAAGAACTGGAAGTGTTTGGAGAATGCTGGCTCATGCCATACCTGATATAGTGAAATTGTCTTTTCCATATTTTCTCCTACGGTAGATATTGTCAGTTTCTCTCAGCTAATTTAATCTACCTGATGTAATATTCTGTTTTTTTAACCTGACTTTATGTTTTTCCCGATAATAGAATAGTATCTTCCCCCCAGACTATATGTTTCTCCAGATATTGCAAGTGAGACATGGGAAAGGAGGAAAATTCAAGTTAACATCTGTCAGAAGAAGAATTATTTCAAGATTTATTTTTTTTTTTTTTTGCCTTTCCATAGTTGGGGCCAGGTGAGGCAAAGCTTTAGTCTCAGGAATATTTGCTGGGGGAACGATCACTACTTTTTTAGCACTAACTTTTTACATTTCCACAGTGCCTAGAAGCTCATACTACAAGACAGGACAATGTTAATTACTGTAAAAGACAAACCAGATAGGATTGTGTGGTTTTAAGCAGTCTTTGAGTTTAAGCTAGAATGTCTTTGAGTTTGTATATTTAGGTGCTGAATGACCCAAAAAGTGTTATTCCAAAAACAAAAAATTAGCCTGCTGTGAATATCCCTGCAGTCTCTACTTACATGGATAGCCAAATAAGTAGGGGAAGAAACAGCAGGAAAAAGGTGAGTATCTGCCGGCGCAGGTACTAATTGGTGACTGTTTAAAACTCGGTTCAGAAACTTCTCTTTTACTTTCAGAAATACAGGATTTCCTCAGGAACAAATCTGATACAAAATGGAATCAGATCAGATGAGTTAAGCTTTCTAGAATAGCATTCATGAATATCTTTCTTCTCTGCTGATGTAAAATAAATGAGTATACATGTCTACTGTTTTTGACAACACTTCAAGAGCACTTCTGTGTGATAGCATGCTGCAAAATTACATGCTGTAAATGTAACTTTTAGAGATCTAAGAATTTCAGCTGGTTGTTTTTTAAAGGCAAGCTGCTGTGGACAAATGATATACCTATGTCTCTGAAGGACACTGTATGCAGGGAGAGTATTATGTTTGAGGTCAGGCAGCAAATTATATGAAGTTCAAGGAAAATGCATTCCAAAATAATTACTGCACGTAACAACATTAACCATTTTAAAACCAAAGTGTTACGTATTCGAGTATTATGAAGAAAATATTGAGCTTGGTTTATATATTTGGTTAGAGTGAGATGTTTGGGGCCATGCTGTGCAAGTATATCATAAAAAATGAACAGTAGAGCAGCAGAAATGCTACTTTTAAAGAACTTTTTTTTTATACAAGCATATGTCCTAATAGTTCAGAGAGATAATCCACAAAAATTGTTATTATTATTACTATCTTCTAATCTATTTATTGATTTATTTTTCAAAGGTTTCACTCCAATGAAACCTGGTTTTGAGCATCCGTTTCTTTTGCTGTTGTGCAGCATTTTAACCAAGCAGTAGAGGGCATTCTTTCTTTAGGAGATGGCCCTAGTTCCTCTAAAAGACTTTATTTAGCTGGTTGGTATTGGGTCCTTTTTGTCTTTCAGTGTAGCCTGCTCACATGTAGATACTGGAGATAGGATGAAGGGGTACATTCTTATCTCAGATAAGGGTTGAGTAAATAGTTGCCAAAAATGTATATTTTTTAATTATTTCATAGACTATTTTTTGATAAATGAGAAATTATAAACTTGTTTTTCAAATGCACTCTACAGCATATTTCTTAAATTCATTTCTCTCTCTGAGCTATTTCAGTTGGCTATGATCAGCCAATAATCTTAACAAAAGCACTCCAGAGCACCCCCAGAGTAAAAGGCTAATTGGCAGTGGTGGTGCATTACCTTTCTGGTGCTGTTGGATGCTGTTTTCCCCTTACCAAAGAACTGACCTCCCACTGGGTACTTTGAGAGTACGTTTTCAAGTGTTCCTGTGTTGTGAGGAGTCAGAGATTTTTTTCCTTCTTTTTAAGCAGAGGTGAAATCAAGGTGACTAAATGGTTTCTAAATGTGGATATTAGGCATAGGCAGATCCCTTACAGGAATGGGTATAGGTTCGGGATAGGCATAGACATGTCCATTATATTCCAGATTTCATCTCAGAAGATAGCTGCCTTAGTGAGTCTAGCATCTTCTGTGTGGCTGGATTGTGCAGAATCAGAGGTGAGCTATAAAACAGCATAGGCAGCAAAATGTGTCTGTATACATACACTTTAATAACATCAGGAAAACAAAAAAATCTCATACTAGAGATTAAAATGTTTACACTTTAGATTTGAGGCTGTGTATTGCAATTATATTTGCAATGTTGCATCTGAACATGTGAAAATAAAAGTCCTTACCATGGCATTTGCCTACTGATTCACATCTGTTATTTTAGAATTTTTCCCTGATATTGCTTGGTCATCACCAGTGCATATCCTCATCGTATAATAAAAAGAAACACCATGGGAGAAGTTACAATTGAGAAAGGTAGGGCGAAGCCTGAAGAGACAAACAACAGAATGTGATCTGATAAACCACCACTCTGCTTGCAACATATGATTTAATTTGATGTTCAGTGAGTTATAGTTTAAATTTTGCACAAATTTTGCTTGAGAAACAAACCAGGTAGTTTGTTTTTATATAGTACTCCTGTCAGATCCTCCTTAGAACAAAGTTTCTGACATCTATTTTGGGAATTTTCTCCAACTTGGCAAAAGAAGTCTTACTGTTCATAATTGTTTGTACTACTTTTTTTTGTTTGTTTTATTACTATAAAATATTAATCAGTTATGAATAACAGAAAAAGATTTGTTCCCTGGAAAAGGGAGAGCCTAGTGTGTAGTGCCTCTTCAGCAGGCTAATAGTTCTTCTGGTATTATAAACCTTCAAAATAGTTGCTTAAGATAATATCTGCAAATAAAATTCCTTCCTGGAATGTCACTGGGATGCCAATTCTCTTAACATTTCCTGGCTGTTTTGATTTTAAATGTACAGCTTTTGCTTGCACAATCTTGAAACATTCAGGAATCTGGCTGCAAAAGAACACTTAGTTTTCCTGAGGATGACTGTGGGCAGAAGACAAGTGAATTTGGGCACATCCAGATTCTAATTATGTGTAAAAGAATAAAATAATAAAATAATCCTGAAAAGTAAACATCACAGCTGTCTGCAGCTGTGGAATTGTGAGGCTGGTTTTGAGGATGGAACTTTTATTGCTGTTTCTTAGCTAGACTATCTGCCATATGTTTTTTCTTTTATATGAGTGGGTTTGTAAAGACAGTGTCAGAGAAGGGCCATCTCAGTGTTACAATGGAGTAATGGCAATAAAATTTATTCACAGCTGAAAACTGCCATTTATGGAGAAAGATCACAGACTTGAGATGAAAAATGGCTTTCTGTGGGAAAAGTAACCTGAAAAAACACCCCAGATTATTTTTATTTTTTCCCCCCTGCAATGGGAAGGAGACTGGTGCTTTGAATTGGTTCAGTAAACACCCCAATAAGCACCTCTGGTGAAAGAAAAGTGTTGGGAGGACAAAGCGAAGAGTACTGACAAGGTAAGAAAGCAGGATCTCTTTGTAAAGAGCTATGCGGTGGGTCATCTGGCTAGTCCTCTGAAATATGGATTGGTAGGCTTCATCCTAAGGCTTCAATCCCACGTAATATAGTGGAAAAAGCTGAAGAAGCAGGGAGAGGTCTTGGCAAGTGCCTCGTTGCTCAACACTGGCAGTTCTATGTGTGAATGAAAACAATTTGGTAGGCCAGTGAAGGGACTCCCATAGGTCGCTAGAAAGTTGAGCAATAATTTGACAGGAAGTTTTAGTACTTTAGTACTTTTTTGATTTGTGCACAGACAGAAGAATTTAGTTCAGTCCATGAAAGTTAGTGGACTGCAGTTGATTTGCTCAAAACCAGAAAACAAGTCTAGGGTGAAAAGATAATTTAATGCAAGTATCCCAGGTTCTGCATGTTTTGATTTAAACACTTGTCTATCTCAGTTTCAACTGCTACATACTGCTCTTTCCTTTGAGGAAGGAAGATTGAAATCTTGACTGTGCATTTGGTTGCTTCACCAGTGAGCTTAGCACTCTGTGGACTGAAAGCTTTGGGTGGAAATTATTTAACAGATTAATTAGGAAATGTAAAGTTCTCTGAATAAAACACTCTCAAGTCTAGTGTTAATGGTGTATGTAGTTGACTGACAGTGGTCTTTGTATGACATCAGCACTCCTGAGCAGAAAAGGAAAAGAAAAAACCAGATTGCATTAAAATACTGTAGTGTATCAAGCTGTCTGTCTTGGGACTCAAAAAGATAGCGATGTTAAACTTCAAAAACACGTGTACTAATGCTGAAGTAATGATGTTACCTATCCTGAATGTTAACCCACAATAAAATCTGTCTTTGTCCTGAAAAGCACTGCATTCTCTATTTTATTTTTTTTACCCCAGGAAAAAATGGCACTAGCAAATATTACACATTGTGTTTAAATATTAACATCAAAGTACACCATGAATTTTTAATAAGCCAATTATCAAAGAAATATCTCCATTTGTTTCTGTGCAAATGTAAGGGTAACACAAATACAGTGGACAGAATGTCAGTTGCAACAAAAGGACAGCATTATAGAGCAAAACTACAGCTCCCAGAAGGCATGTTATAAAACCCAATATTACTGTGAAGAAATGGAGAGCCTTGGATTTTTAAAAATATCTTGATTTTGGAACTGCTTGAAGGTTATAAACTTTAAATCTTTAAAGTTTCATTAGAAAGAAATCAGTGCCCTAACTTGTAAGATATGACTTACCTCTAACATTAAGGAGATGAACGTTACAGAAAAGCAGAACAGCAAATTGTATAGCTGTAGATTTTTAGAAATGGGAATGTGTTTTTATAGGGAAGTATTTCTTCAAGATGTTATTTCAGACTCCTGTTGATGCTGGCAGTGAAATTTGTATGATAGTTTTTTACTGAAAGGTTACTTCCAAAATACAGACCCTTCTTCACCTGGCAAAGTACCAGGAAGTCCTGGAAAGTTAAATATAAATGGAAGCACATTTTAAAGCAGGAATTCCTTCCATTTGAAACACTAACATGAAAATACCCTGCTTCTAGCTATCTTTGAGGCTAAGATGAACACTTGCGAAAGAGTTAGATGTCTAATAAGGAGAACATGAAGTTTATGAGGTGGGACAAAATTTGAAACAGTCTTATTTCTCGGTAAAGGCCACCTGGTTGAGTTGCATGATGATGTGTGCATGTGGCATCATTCCATCAATCTGCGGTTTCAGAGTTGAAGCACTATAGCAGGTGAAGGCTGACACAAAGATCTTAAGGAATTCCTGGTGGTGTTTTAGGTTTTTAATCCTGAAAATGAAGGAGTAGGAATAAAAATGATGCATAGAAATATTATTTATGTCATCAGTGCAAGTTTTCACAGCTTCCACTGAAGCACCTTTTAGTTTTCATCATTTAAGAAGAAATGTGGCACTTAATATAGCCTGGATTTTCTCATTTCTTGTGTTGATAGTTTTCTACACCAAGGTGGGAAAGATCTATCCCATCACCGAATTCCAGTTCAAGTACCAGCTGTTATATTCACTAATTTTTAGCTCACCTGGAGCATAAGACTACATTTTTCCTAGTGCCGAAACATGGTTACTATGGTTTATAACCATTTTTCTTCCCAGTGCCTTTTGAACTTGCAAAAATCTACTCGACTAGGCTTGATGTAGTCTTAACTTTGTACCCTTTCCTTCCCTTCCTCCTTTGTCTCAAGTAGACACACATACACTCCTCCTTTCCCAACATCCTCTCAAATAATTAAATACTAATACTAACACTAACACTATCACCAGCACTAATACCCAGAAACTCAAACCTTTTAGTTTGTTAACTTTTTGAATGTAATGGGACATTAGGAACATTAATCAGCATAGCAGAATGATGCAAGTGTGTTTCCCTTCATGAATATTCTGCATGAAATAGCCCAGAGAACATGCTGTTCTTTTTTACTGTCAGAACACTGCTCTTTTGGACACTTGATACTTCACTGAACTCCATCGTTATTTTACAAGACCTTCAAAAATTGCCTTGAGTCTGCTGTATTAAAGCCATACACTCAAGTGCAGAGCTTTGTGCTGTTATCTGCTCAGTCAGCCTCTGCACCTCTCTGTTTGCTATTGATTTTGTATGAATAGCACTTACATATATAATAGAAATATACAGTACTTATGATGAGATCTCAACAGATGCAGAGGAGAGGTTTTTCCTGTCTTCATGTTGTAATTGGTTTAGCTTAAAACACACAGGAGCTGATAGCACAGGCTCCTGTTGCGAAAATTGTGGAAAGTTTGCAGGACCTAAACAGGTGGTATTCTTCCCTCTTCTTTTTATGTGGTGCCTATGAGCAGAAAGAGCTTTTCATTTGTTACCTCCTTTCGGTTCCTGCTATTGAAATACAGATGGAACTAAGTACATGGGGAAAAGTGTGGATTTTAGAACAATCAATGTGGTTTAAATAGTTTCAGTTCATCATTTCTTATTATGCTGATGGTTATGTGGATTGTGTGGTCAGTTGACCATGGCTGGATGACAGATGCCCATGAAACCATTCTATCACTCCCCTCCTCAGCTGAACAGGGGGAGAAAAAATGTGATGAAATGGTTTGGGTTTGAGATGAGGACAGGCAGATAAGGACACTCACCAGTTACTATCGTGACTAAACGGACTTGAGATGGGAAATTGATTTTTTTTTTAATTGCCAATCAAATCAGAGTTGTGTAATGAGAAATCAAGCTAAATATTAAAAAACCACATCTACCCCATTCCTCCCTTCTTCCCTGGCTCAATTTCATTCCTAAATTCTCCACCTCCTCTCCCGGAATGGGGGCTGCAGTCAGTTCATCATACATTGTCTCTGCTGCTCCTTCCTCCTCAGACTCTTCCCCTGCTCCAGTGTGGAATTCCACCACAGGACACAGTACTTCATGAACTTCTCCCGCAGAGGTCTTTCACAAACTGCTCCGGTATGATCCGTCCCATGTGGCATTTGCATGTGGTGCAGTCCTTCAGGAACAGACTGCTCCAGCCTGGGTCCCCTCACAGGGTCACAAGTCCTGCCAGCAAACCTGCTCCAGTGTGGGCTCCTCTCCCCAAGGGTCCACGGGTCCTGCTAGGAGCCTGCTCCAGCTCTCCATGGGGTCACAGTCTCCACTGGGTGCATCTGCCTGCTCCACCATGGGCTCCTCTCTCTGTGGGTCCACAGGTCCCACCAGGAGCCTGCTCCAGCATGGGCTTCTCAGTGTCACAGCCTCCTTTGGGCATCCCCCTGCTCCAGTGTGGGGACCTCCATGGCCTGCAGGTGGAATCTGCTCCACCATGGACCTCCATGGGCTGCAGGGGGACAGTCTGCCTCATAAGGGGCTTCAGCATGGGCTGCAGGGGAAACTCTGCTCCACTGCCTGGAGCACCTCCTGCCCTCCTTCTGCACTGACCCTCGTGTCTGCAGAGCTGCTTCTCTCACGTATTCTCACTCCTTTCTTTTGGCTGTTGTTGTGCAGCAGGTTTTTTTCCCCTTCTTAAATATGTTTTCCCAGGGGTGCTAGCACTGATAGGGTGAGCTTTGGCCAGTGGTTGGTCTGTTTTGGAGCTGGCTGGCACTGGCTCTGTTGGACACCACAGAAGTCACCTCTGTAGGCCCGCCCTGCTAGCAAAACCTTGCCATGTAAGCCCAACACAGACTGGAAGACATTTTATTACAAATTAGTGGTATAGTTCTTGTTACTGTCCAATTGTAAATCATAGATGAATGTCCAACATACTACTAGTGTGATTACTGAGACACAGAACTGGAATCCAAGAAAGGGCATCCTGTAATCAGACAAATATTCCTATTCTAGTTTTCTATCTGTCTAAGTTTACATGACCTGACTGGTTTTCTGATAATCTTTCTGGTAAATTTACTTAAATACTTCAGGTTTTCATTTTATCTAACTTTACTCTAGTTATCTATAAAATAGACTTTCTGTCCTGGTTTATTTGCAATAGTTGGTGGGAATCAAGTTGAGGAGTTGACTGTGTTCTATTAGAGGTTACTAGATGAATCTTTAAGCAGAGAAGTCAAAGCTAATTCATTCAGATAGTTGAAATTAATATGGGGAGCAAGATTTTTTATCCCTCAATCACTATCTCAGTCCTTCTTTTGAGCCTTGAAGCTGAACTTAACTTTCATCACTTTTGTTAATTAATCCACTGGTGGCCACAGCAGAATCCCATGAAAGAGTCTGTAAATCTCAAATGTCCATGTTGTTGTGTGCTGCTGGAGTGGGAAGCTATAGAGAAGCAGCATGTCCTTCACCTGAGAAGACAATGATTCCTTCAGTCTACTATTCCTAATTCATTCACTGAAAAATTATTTTACTGTTAGCAGTTGACAAGTATCTGGAACAAATATTCTTCTCACTTGTTTTACATGGTCTTGTATTATGTATGTCATTCCTAATTCTACAGCTTTTGAAAACCTTGAGATGAAAATATGAAGATGGGATAAATAATTCTAAAATACCAATATTGTTGTTTTTCATGTAGTTGAAAGGAAAGCAGATTGCTGTCAAATGACATGCCAAACTTACATAAGTACAATATGATATGTCTAGGGCAGAAACAATAATTATCACTCTTACTACTGTTATCATTTTATTATAACAAAAGGAAGAGAAAACCACATTAGCTGGGTGTTCTGACATAATTTCCCAGACGGGATGAATCTTTTTAAATAAAAAAGGAAGGGTAGCATCATTTAACAGAATATTGGATATTGAGGTCTTTGTTTAAATAGCTTACAAGGGTATGGTCAAGTTAACACACATAGGCACTGGACTTACTCAGATGAATGTTAGTGTGTTTGTGTGCCTATGAGATTTGGCCTTACAAAGGGCTCGAGATAGTATTGGTACTCATATATCAAAATCAATGGAAAGAAAGGAGATAAAACTTTCCTCAGAGGTCAGTGCAGGGAAGGGAGAAAAGGGTAACATCTGTCTACCACATTTTCTTTTTTGGTTTGTGGTTTTTTGGATTTTTTTTCCACTACTTTTATCTATGACACTAGCAAAAGAAGAAAAGTACAATACTTTAAGATGGATTATCAGCAGTTAAATAAGAAATATTTCTGAATAGCTACAGTCTACAGGAATAACACCTGTTTTATGTAAATTGCAATATTTTTGAGTATTAAAAACCTGAATTAAGATATGGAATAAGACATTAGCTTTGGAGTTCTGAAGGCACTTAAAAGCCATAGGCAGTTTATGTTTAATTGGCTCTCCAAGGTAGAAAACAATTCTGTATAGACAGATCCCTTAACATATTATCCTTCATCCCTACCTTGGACTCACCCATCTGAAGGAGAGCTAGACGAGAAGTAAAGGTACAGTCTAGCCAGAAAAGTGGGTAGATCAGTTTCCCACTAAACAAATAATTTCTGAGCGTCTTGAGAATTTTCTATAAAAATCAATAGTGTATTCTTTGTTCTACACTATGTTCTATTGGAAGCAAATAATTCTAACTCAGTAATTGTTCTTGAGAAAAACAATCGCTGAGATTATTGCAGGATGCTACCTTTTTACCTGTCTTTGTGGTCTCTGCTTAACAATGAAAATTGTAATATTGACTTAATGAACACATTGCTCATACGTCAGCAAAAAACACACAGTAGATAGATAGACACTGAAGTAATTAGCAGATATTTAAAAATACTTAAAATAGATGTTCTTAAAATAAATTACCAAACATTCATGTTTGATTTTATTTTTTGATCTTTATTTTTTTGTGTGATAGGCTTTATCATAGCCCCAGTTCTATAGTTTGCGTTCATTTATTTCTGCTGCTGTCATGCATGATAGTGAAGTAAGCCTTTTATTTCAGCTTCCAGGGAAGGACTTTATGGTATTGAATCTCTGTTCGTAGATTCTAATACTACTGTTTTTCATCTCCTGAATAAAATAAAAAACTCTGTAGTATCTTGAAAATCTCACTTTTTCTTGTGGGTGATTTACGTTCTGATTAACAAAGTTTTGTTTTTTATTTGTTTTAACAGTTTTCTTTTAATAATAATAATATGCCTGTTTGCAGACAGAAGTTTGAACAGTCCATTTTTTTATTTACCACAGTTCTCGGTCATTTCTCTGCTTCTGCAGCTCTTACCCTTAATAAAACTTCATGCATCCAAAACCAGTGTTTGCCTTGCAGTGCGAAGATCCACATTTATTCTATTCTTTCACTTTGAGGATAGGAGTGTCCTTAGTTGGAAGAAAAAGTCATTTCAAGAGCTGCACAGGGAAGCTTCTACAACAGCTGCCTGCACTGTATTTGTACTGTGGATAAGTAGGGGAGTTTGAATAAATATTATAATTATGAACATAATAGCACATTTTGATTGCTTTAATAAATAACACCAACATAAATCTTTTCTTAGCGGTGACACTAATGATCATTAATGGCCAAGCCTGTTATCTTTACAATATGTTTTCAAGCCTAAGTCTTGAAAACAAGATATACTATTACTGAAACAAAAAATAAATGCAAAACCTTGGCACTAATCTCACTGGTTTATGATATTCCTCAGAAATGCTGCATAGACACAGCTGCATTCCATATATCCACATTTACTCATTACTGGGCATTTAAAGCTGTAATGATGTTAGAAAATTCCACCCCACCTCCATCATGTCATACTGATTGAAGTACTTGCAGACTTCAACACTTTTGGCAGAGCAATGTCTATTCTAGCTAGTTTTCCTTTGGAAATGGTTGCTTGCATGTCTCTTACTGTCTTCCAGCATCAACTTTTAAAGCATCAATCAGTTTCAACCACATTTGAATGAATTTTCCACATATTTACCTTGGGGAGGGGAATTAAAGGCTAAAGATGAATTTCTCCTTATTAAATATCAGATGCTATGTTAATGGTTGGGCTTGACCTTAAGGTTGATCTTAAAGGTCTTTTCCAACCTAAATGATTCCATGATTATTCATACAAACATTATGTCAACCATCAAAAGTCTCCAGACTTCAAATTTAGACACCAGGAAGTCCTCCAAAGAAAATATACCTGTTCTTACCTTGTTGATCTGCTCATCTGGGCTTCTCATGGAGCTATTTGCTTTTTGCCATATTGCTCCACTTGAATATGAAAAGACTGATCATTAAAATCAATTAACGTCATTAAATACACAGCATTCTACAAATGAAATTTTATCATCAAAGATTCTCTTTGGATAATGTTGTACAGACACTTTATGAAAGCATGTGGAAAATGTGCTTTCTAGCCTTTCTTTGTCAACAAAATCATCTAGCTGTGGAGTACTGGAATCATACCTGAAGTCCCTTATAGGAACAGGGATGTAAAGCTCACTGATGGTGTTATGTGATATTGCCTGTGCTTTTTTCACAATGCTCTGAGAATTTCTGGAAGCTTTCTATGCAAGAAACATACTGCCATCTCTCTTATCTCATGATATAGGGAGAATCACAGACTTTCATGTTTATAGCTTGAAATCTCTCATGAAGATATATCATGTTTGTTATCTTTTGTCAGCTTACCAGCCATCAGTGACAGGGCTATAGTCAATATGTATGGAGACCTCCAGCTCTACCATATATAACAACTTTCGTCTTATAGGAAAGAAGTACATTTGCAGTTATGTGTTGTAGGACCTATTCTCAGTTATAACTTGAAATACTTGCTGGAATAGGTGAATAATTCTTTCCACAAGAAAGGATATAAAGGTCATAGGACATATTTGAGATAATTTATCTGATCTTACAATTGAAATTCTTCAGAAGTTAACTGAATTCCATGGTACCTTGAAACCTGTTCAGGAACTTTATCTTTCAGTAATTACAGTGATAATTTGCAACATCTACATTAAGTTACAGTCACACAGAACACAACCCATTTAGAATGGGAACCTGCAGATTCAAAAGTCCAATAAAAATTTTATTTAAATAAAAATATTTAGCATTATATTCTGAAGATAATGATAACGCTTTTTGAATTATCTGCATATATTCTGCATGTGCTTCAATCTGTTACTCTTTTTTTTTTCAACTAACAACCATAGTATTATGAGTAAAACACATTGTAGTTAGGTGTTGACAATGTCTTCCACTTATACCCAGTTTATTGGATGGCATTGAAGCTCCTCAGAATCTTTAGCAAAACTTGCTATTGACATGATGAATTCTAGCACCAGTTTGAAGGCTAAATTAAACTTAGTATGCATATCTTATTTTGCATGCCATGCAGTAGTTATTCCCTTAAACTCTTCCGAACATAGAACATTGCAATTTTACTCCATTTAGCCATATACAAACCGCTGAGTTGCTATTTCATTATATAAAGTGAAAATATGCTGCATTACTTTAGGAAGGAGTTAATAGAAGAGTTAACAGCCAGAGTTTTAGGTAAAAGCAGTCTTCTGCTGCATTAGTTCGCTCTGCAGAGAGCAGCAGATTGTAAGTTTTAACTCCTACTATGATTAATAAAATTTCCACCTTTAAATGAGCTATCTTAGTGCCAGTGTAAACTGTTACAGCCTGTTGACGTAAACAGGCTAGTCCTCAGCTAATTTGTCAGAACCTTTGCTTTGCTGACATGGACACTTCTAGTTACGTTTGGAAACATTAGGCTGAATATTTCATTCATTATTTTAATAAGTGATAAACTGTACTGTTTCACATTCCTAGCTTTGTTTGTGTTGTGATTTGTCATGATGTACACACAGTAAGAGTTGTCTAAATACCAACAATTGTTTATTTGGTATTTGCTGTGAAGCTGTACACAGACTAATCGTAATACAGAAAAGCTGGGAGTAAGTGTTCCAGAATTCTTGCCTGTGAAATATATTATGCTTCAGACAAAATCAGACAATGTTACAAATCAGACAATTTTTGAGTTATGGAGACTCAGCAAGCTTCATTCAGACTAAAGGAAGGACTGTGTGTTGCAAGTTCTACATCATCTTCTTGGCATAATCTTATTTGCCTGAAACAAGATTACTTACATGTGAATTCCCCTCACTTGCATCTTCAGATCACTATGGCTTTTATAATTCTACCATTGTATTTATATGCTTCATTAAAAGAACCAGCTTTACTTAAAAAAAAAAAAAATAAAAAATCAGAGGTAAATTCTACCCGAAATCATCTTCTTCACATTAGAACATGAGAATTTCACCAATAGAATGGTCTTTATTGTATTAATCATACAGAATATTTTAACTGATATTTGGGGGCTACAGAGCAAATGCTCTTCTACTTCCAAATATAGAAACTCTTTATCTTCCTCATACCATTGCACAAACCTTAATTTTAGCCTCAACATGTTTGCCAAACATTCAGTATTATCAAGGCAGAGGTCCTATGAATTCGTAGAGTACATATAAATCGCAAACTTCAATGTAAGAATTGTACTGGCTTTACAGTATTTTTTTTAGGAAATTAATTGGAGTTAGCTATGGTAACTTGTTTGTGGAACGAGAAGACTTGACAAAATTATAATATGATATTCTACTAATTTAGTACTTACTAACTTAAGAATTAATTTTAGCTGATCTAACACGAACAGTTGCATACTTTGGTCAGCTCGCAAAATGAGAAGTACTTCTATTACTTTTTTGATTTCAAATACGAATTGATATAATATTCAGTGTACTGTGTTTCAGGTTTTTGTCACAGAGCCAATACGCTGTTAAAATTAGATTCTCTAATTTGAAATTTGAGGAACATTTTTATTTCCCTTTTATCTATATTCAAACTAATATTCGTAAGAATGTTCCTTCACACACTTTTTGCTAAACAACTCAAAAATAAGTAATAGTAAATTTACTATTTGCAATTGATTAATGGCCATCTATAAAGCAGCAGAAGTCTTATGCACTGTTTACACTAATTTTCTTACAGTTAACTTGGAAATACCTTGTGCTCACTGCAGCATAAAACGTATTGTCAAAGGCATGAGACTAGATCTCACTGAGAAGTAGGAGCTGTCTTCAAGGACTTTGACCCATGTGCATGGGAAGAAAATAGTGTTAATAATTTAAGTCAAATGGCTTAAATCCTTTCTCCCTATTTTGGTAGGAATTACAGTCCCTTGGTGTCCTGGGTTCAGCTACAGCCGTCATTTTTTCTCCTTCTTCGTAGCTGGTGCAGGGCTGTGGTTTTGACTTTCAGTCCGGGAACAACGCTGATAACACCGATGTTTTTAGTTGTTGCTAAGTAATGTTTACTCTGACCAAGGACTTTCTCAGTCTCATGCTCTGCCAGGGAGGAGGGGAAGCCAGGAGGAAGCAGAGGCAGGACACCTTACCCAAACTGGCCAAAGGGGTATTCCATACCACAGCACGTCATGCCCAGTATAGAAACTGGGGGGAGTCACCCGGAAGGCCCAGATCGCTGCTCGGGTCGGGCTGGGTATCGGTCGGTGGGTGGTGAGCGGTTGTGTCCTCTCCCCTTGTTATTTCCCTTATCACTATTATTATTGGTGATAGCAGCAGTGGTTTGTATTATACCTTAGTTACTGGACTGCTCTTACCTCAACCTGCGGGAGTTACATTCTTTTGATTCTCTTCCCCATCCTTCTAGGAGCGGGAGGAGGAAGAAGGTGGGGAGTGAGCGAGTGGCTGCGTGGTTCCGAGTTACCGGCTGGGCTTAAACCACAACACTTAGAAAAATTCTTTCTGCCTATTTTAAATTGTACTAGCGCAAGGCAGTGCAATGGGAATAAATTTCCTTCAGTTAACTTTCAAGTGAAGTGTAGGTGGACAGATGTTTGGTAAAAGGTTTAACCAGCAAAGCTGAGCACACCTATCAGAATTACATCTTTGACGTGGGACTAGTTTAATACTGTCAGTCTTTATACAGGCTGTGTAAATGAAGTAAAATACTTTGTCTCCTAGTAGCCTGATCATTTGAACAGTTAGGGATATAGTTGTGTGAAGCATGTAATTTGCCTAAGTTCTCAGTATAGGTGGCATAGGAAAGAGCACAGCAGGTTGACTTCTATAACAGTCTTAATACTCAGTTGTATTGAAATTTGACAAACAACCTGGGAACTCAGTTTCCATGGACCTAGTGGTAATGGAAGATGAATCCGTATTGTGGCTTCTCACACTCTTTATTTAATGGATTTCTTTGGTACAAGTTGGAGGTTGGGAGGGACTAAACCTCTAGTTCTATTGTCTGTGCCTGTCTGTACTTTCCCACAAAGCCATTCTATCAGCCATTGTTTGGGATGCCTCCAGGTACTTTTGGTATTGATTCAGTGGTGCTTTTTGGCTTTGAATTAGTAGCCAGTCTTGGCTCAGAAATGTGTGCTCTGGTATCTTACTCAGTTTTGCATGGAGGAATAGAACAATTACTCTAACACAAGAATGATGTGCTATTCACAGATAAAATGAGATTAATTCATTCAGTCTTTGAAAACCTGAACAAATATTTGCCTTAGACTTTTAGGGGTTATCTCATAGCCAGGAATGGCTTCTCCTTTCTCTTTCTCTACCCCTCAGGAAGAGCAGCAACAATTTAATTTTTACCATGACTAATATTTTGTAAGAGCATAAGGGACTGTTATAGAGCTTTCACCTTAATATTTATGGACGGGAATGAAGTAATAAAAAAAACAACAGTGATCCCTTGGAGAACATTGTTTCTCATTAGTACTTGGTTTACACTGGGCAAAACAGCAGTCAAACACGGACACTGAATTCACTGACACCATTTTCATGCCCACCTCCTCTAAAGAAAGACAGGAGACATTCATAACATAGAAGTTTTATGCATTGTTGCTGCACAGTCTTCATGTTTGGAGAAGAGTCTTCTGATACTTGAAAAGTTTTCTTTCTGTCCACCTTCATAGTTGAAACATGTCAAACTGTGAAGTGTAACTCATTTTTCTCCATAGGAAGATGCTTGATACAGGAGACTAAAAAACTGGTGATTCTATGTCCACATCCTGTTGGTAAAACCTGCAAAAAAAAGTAGTAGGTTTCAAGGGTGTATGTGGAAATCATATGAAGACTCTGAAAATATAAAAGGCTCGAGGGCCCATGCCAAAGCCTGTTCAATCTGCTGCTGCTACATGTAGTTTTGGCCTTTCTTGTTTCTTTGGGAGGTTGTCTGGAGAATCATGCCTTCAGTAATTTGTGAAATCACATTTTTCCATTCAAATTCTTTAATAATATCCTCTTATACTTTCTAACAGCTGTGTACTGCTGTGGGGTCATGGTCCAAGATTAGGCAGTGGTAAAGCTTAGAGAACAAGGTGGCATTTAATTCTGTAGACTGGGAACAGCAGTTAGTCTGCTTTTTTGTAAGAGTTGCTGTTCTTGAAGTTTGACAACCTTCTTGTTGGTCACCTGAGGGAGGAGAGGAGGAGTCAAGCCGTGAGGGTGATCAGGATGCAGGGAAGGCATGGGCTCTTAGACGGCATCACAATCTCTTTCTGACTTGGATGGTAATCACGAGAAATGGAAGCTAGAATTTGGCAGATGGAAGGAATGTAAAAATGGTTCCTGCCTGTGTCACCCAGGCTAAGCAAAAGCAGGAAGCATGAACACCATTTGTCTTGGTTTGGAAATTGGTATGCCCTCCGCTCCTTTCCCCTCTTCCCCTCCCCTCCCCTCCCCTTCCCTCCTCTCTCCCTTCCCAATCCTACCCTACCCTATCCTATCCTACCCTACCCCACCCTCT
>NW_009933132.1:0-3854 GCF_000696875.1 Nestor notabilis | reverse complement strand
CTCTCCTCTCCTCTCCTCTTCCGTTCCGTTCTGTTGCCATGCCATGTTATTCCATTCTTTGCCATGCCCTGTTATTTCCCTGCAATGCAAGGGGGTTTTCAGCTCCAAATCCACTTTCAAGGACGCAAATCAGGTTAGCTTGAAAAAACATCCCTTACAGTCTGGTAAAGGAAACCCACAGAGCCATGGAAAGCAGCAGCATGAAGATAGGCCAAGCAGCCCCTGTCTCCTGAAGAGTGAGAATGTGAAAGATGAGCATCAGAGCCAACCACACACAGGTGTGTAAGAAGAAGGTGTGGTACTGTGGGGTATTTTCCAAAGCATGACATGTAGCAATGACAAACATACTTTTGTCTTCCGAAACTTGCTCAGCCACTGTACTTCTTTGCCAGCGATCCATTAAAAGTGCGCTCATGCCTGCCCTGCCCTTGCTTTGCATGCAGGGAGAGCTGGAAAGTGGTAGCTGCTGATAGGGCAACAAGTACCAGGCTGTTGTGTGCAAGCAAGAACCCCCTGGGAAAATGGAGCCAAGTGAAGAGCAGAGCTCACTCCCACTACGAGCTTGTGCTGGGCAATGGAGCTAGAGCGCGCCAGGGCATGACTGGTGCCTTAAATGTGCAAGACCAGCCAGCCAGAACTGAACCCACAAGGCCCGAGGGAGCCCTGACAAGGGGCTGTGCTCAATGCTACAGAGAACAAGAAGCAACCCTTAGGGGCCACGCTGGGACCACCTTGGAAGTCTAGAAAGCTTCCTCCCCCTGGATGTGGTGCATGAGGGCCACCTGTGTGGAGAATGAGCAGGCACCTAGCAGGACCCAAAGGAGCCCTGTCAAGGTGCTGTGCTCAGTGGGGGTGACAGGGCCACCTATTCACAGCCCTGCCCCTTACCTCTCTGCCCAGCACCCTTCAGAGGAAGGCCTTTGGGGTGCTGGCCTCACTATGAGAATGGAGGTTGTAGTGAGGTGGAGGTCAGTTTCTTCTCCCAAGTAACAAGCGATAGGACAAGAGGAAATGGCTTCAAGCTGCACCAGGGGAGGTTTAGATTGGATATTAGGAAAAATTTCTTCACAGAGAGGGTGATCAGGCATTGGAACAGGCTGCCCAGAGGAGTGGTGGAATCACCATCCCTGGAAGTGTTCAAAAACTGCATAGATGAGGCACGTAGGTGAGACATGGTTTAGTGGTGGTCTTGGCAGTCCTGGGGTAGTGGTTGGACTTGATGATCTTAAAGGTCTTTTCCAACCTAGTTGATTCTGTGATTCTATGATTCTATAAGGTTTTACTAGAATACTTTGTATATAATGCAAATTACATTTCCTTGGATGGTCACAGTGAAGATGAGAGTTTCAAAAGATCCTGTAGGGTAAGGCATTCTCTTTCTTCATAATCACTAGAGCTGTAGGTTTTTAAGGACACAGAAAAATGATACTGAAAAATCATTATATATTCCTGCATGTTTAATAGTGGCTGAAATTAAAGAAATAACTTTTCTTTTGCCACATAAATAGAGATATATGCACTCCCAAACAATACTCTCTCTCAGAAGTACATAATTTTTATTTACATTTCCAACCCCACAAAAATGTACAAAGCAGAACTCATAGTTCACAGGCTAAACCTCTTCAGCATGATAAGAGGTGTTGCAAATGTGCTTATGAACAAGTGAAAATTCAGCACTCCCCAACAAGCCTATTTTTTAATAATTCAATTCCATGAATCAGATATGGAGTAAGTTCTCACTGTGGGACACATACGCAATTCACACTGATTTCATAAGGAATTATATTACACACATCAAGGGAGGAATGCCCCTTATGAAGAGCTTGGATGACTGTGAATTGGTTTTGTTTAGCTACTTCAGAGAAATTAATAAAAAAATAATCTGGGTCCTTTTGATGATTTAAGCTTCAGCAAAAGGGAAGTAATGTAGTGGCTGCAAGTGGGGTAGCAAAGAGGAGAATCAGGCTAAGGAATTTCTATAAAAGATTAATCGGATACAAAGACCAGTTCTCTGCTCATGGTTTTGCCCACTAGTATGTGAATAATTAATTATGCAATATGTAACTCACACAATAATTAAGGAGGCAAACAAGTTGTTTAAAAAACAGTTTCAAAAGATATCTTTCACAAGTATTTTCACGGAGCTGGGGTACATCCTGTTCTGTTTTCAACACAGCTCTACTGGGGCCTTCTCTAGATTGCCAGCATGCTGATCACAAAGAATCCACAGGGTTCTTCTAAGAGCACTGGAAGGCAACTCAGGTATTACAGCATAAGGATGTATTTACTGACTGCCCATAACCACATACAGAGACCTATTCATTGGATGTCAAAGACAAAATTAGCCAGAACACTATTTACGGTATATGGGAGTAAGTGTGCTTATTGGTGTGAGGAGTAAGAACACAGTTTTGCTTCCTGGTTAGTAAATTCAGCTGTTTATTCTCCAAAAATTTGCTGCCCAGTCTGCCTTCTGACCTTTTTTATTTTTTTAGTATGTGTGCAGCAAAAATGATCCCTTTAAAATATAAGTTTCCTAAACTTTAATTTAGCTGCTGTGGCAAGCTGGATTCTTTTTGTTACCAATTTTGCAGATTTTGCCAAGTAGAAGTGTATACTTTATGCCATTTTTTGCAAGATTATATTGATTTCTTACTTGGTAAAACGTTTTCAGCAGACCTCAACTCTGCATCTCAGATTACACAGCATTTTCTGTATTGCAATACTTCAGTTTCAATTATAGGTTACAAGAATGAGAATATGTTGTGCAAAATACATAATCTTTCAAGAGACCTACCTTTCTACAGAATAATGGGAAAACCCAAATTCAGACAGAGTTCTGAAAGACACTAATATTTTTCAGAAGAAGAAATGTTCCAGTAAACATAGCAGAATTCAATTTTTTCTGCAGAGCGCTGTCATCTACAATACTTTGCTTCATGTCATTTGCACAGTGTTTCAGTCCACTCAAATATTTTAATGAAGATTTACCTTTCAGTTTTCAACTGTTATGGCATAGATTAGGGTTATTTTTCTGTTCTCCAGAACACTTTGGAACAGGAACATATGACTAGGCAGAGCAGATTGATCATGACAGGCAACTGAGTAATAGGATCTGTGAGATATCATGAAAGAATTAAATCAAATGAGACTGAATTACACACGCAAGAAAAAGTTTGTTAATAAGGAAGCAAGAGCTTTGCTTTTGCAGTAATTCAATGAGCTGTAAAACAATACACTAGAGAAAGAAATCCCAGATCTCATAGCACTGAATTTATTAATAATTAGTCATTGCTAACTCCTCTGTGAGGCACAACTTGACTGGAATAATAACTCTGTGCTATTCAGGTTAGTTATTTATAGTGGGCAAAGGAAACACACTGGTGAAAGATAGTGGTGCGAGAGCATCGGAGAAGCCATGAATCTTGCAGTTTATCTCCTGTTCTACGCTACCCTCACCGTATGATCTTCCCCTGACTTCTGCAGTCCTGGACCCGGACTCCAGCTCCCCGGCATTTCACTTCACGTCTCTGTGAAGTGGATGCTGTCTCATGAGGCTTCTTTGCTAGTTGTTCAGCTGAATGTATGTGAAATGTGGCTGCGGGCACTGTAGTTTTAAAAGCTCCCGGGTCCGAAGCGGAGAGCAGAGTTTGCTGCAGGCCTGTGGTAAGGGGGCCCCGAAATGATCATTGCCTCCGACCTCGATGCCCCCGAGCTCCCCGCTGTTGAGCTTTACAAGTCAACTGAGACATGCCCGCCCGAGCGCCCGCGGCAGGCGCGGAACTAGTCAGAGCCTGTTGCTTTGAGACCCCGAGACGGGTCTGGGCTGCCCCCATCCCGGCCCCACGCTGTGC
>NW_009933131.1:31521-57372 GCF_000696875.1 Nestor notabilis | reverse complement strand
TTGCCGGCTGGGTTTGAACCACGACACTAAAATACATACAATTGCAGATTTCTTTAGCTCTTGGGATGTGGTAGGCCAAGTAAAGCCATCAGGGAAATCCTTCCAACCAGATACCAGCAACTTGGAGCTGTGTGATGCTCTGTTCTGCTACCTTCTCTTACTCTAGGTAGTGGGCAGAGCAAGACCGTACATCCAAGAAAGCCTGGATGAGAGTGGCATCACTGGACCTGTGAGGGAGATGCCAGATGTAAAAGCCACCAGAAGATCCAGGTGGTTTAGCTTAGCTTAATTTTCTGATTAAAAAGTTGTGTTCTTTTCATGTATTCTGAATTAACAATTTGGGTCTCACAGGTATTTGCTACATTTTAAATATTTCTTGCAACTGCTTTTTCCCATGAGACTTCTGTGAGGAGGCAAAGAGGCCGTGAAAACAGGTTAATAAGAGGTTACATGAACCTTTCAGCATTTCGTGAAAGCCTGACAAAGCTTTCAGCCCATGGAGAGCTTGCTGTTGAGATGATGCTAAATTGCAGCAGAAGACAGCTAAAATTCAAGGTTTCTGAGAGTTTTAAAGCAGATGCAAAGGTAATGATGAATTATACAGGTGTCATTCCTATGTGCTGAGCTTTTTATTTTGCTCTGGAATACTTATTTTCTATACCTATGGCATTACTACAAAATTGCATCATACATTTGAATAACATGATGAAGAGTACAAAAATAATTTTGCTAAAGTTGGGAAATGCCAGCATAAAAATGCCAATGCAATCTCACTCTGGTCTTTTTTGAAGAAAAATGGCACAATTAATTATTTGACTGTTGCTAATTTTTTTTTTTGCCTTTTTCAATATCTAGATTGAAATGATGTTCAAGTCTACCTTGCTATATGGATGCTGTGCTGCCAACATAGCTTGTATGTGTATTACATACACTGAAAGTTGACTCAGTAGGATTAAAACTATTGGTAGTCTTCTTTTTGAGCTTTTCTCAGGGGAAAAATAAATGGTTTTCAGTTTCAGGGGCGGGGTGGGATTGTCATCATTTTCTTCTTTCTTTTTTAAAGGTGAACATCTGTGATTTGCAGCTTCTGTTTTCCCATATAAGCTCTTTTCGATAGAGCCAGATTTTCACTTGCAAAAGAGCTACAGGATGTCAAGAATTCAGTGTCCCTCAGCTGTCTGCTATGGCCTTCCCTGATGAAAAGCAGCACCAAATGGTTAAGCATCCCTGAATTGTTACAACATAAAGGAATATGGATTTGCTCAAACTCCCTGCTGTAAATGGCTGGCTTAACCTCTTACTTAAATTCTTTTTCACCTGTAAGTTTTGACCCAAGTAGAAGAATTGCCAACCTGGCTCATACAAAGCCATGCTCAGAGGCCAGCAGCACACGCCACTTGCGCTGTAGCTGAGAGCAGATAGATACATGCCAAGCAGCCGTTGCCAGAGCTGTAAGTGATTCTCAATCTCCATAAATTTGTACCTGGGACAAATCAAGGATCAACAGAACATTTTTCTTCAATCTATCCTGTAAGAAGAGTCTAATCTTTAATTCCAAACTCACATGTGCGATTTCAGATCCACAAATTGCATGTGATTTTTCCTATTCAGCTACTGTCTGAAACTGTACCTCTTGCATCAGCTACACATAATCCACTGCACTTAATGAAGAGTTCGCTAGTTTCTCTAAATTGGTCTTATAAACGAGCAATTGTTTTATCACAGAAAACATAAAATTCCGACTGCTCAGAATGTTCTGATTTCTACCAGATTTGTTTTCACTTGAAGAGAAGTTTTAGAATAAATGCTTCTATCAGTGAGAGAAAACTGATCATAAACCTATTCAGCCGAAATTATGAACAAAGACTTCAAGAACAATTTATTCTAATGAGATCATGCCTAAGAATTCAGTGGGTTTCTAGTTCCTTTCCTGTTAGCAATAAAAGCCACATAACACGTTTGACAACCTTCATGAACTGATCCAATTTCAGTCCTTCAGTCATTCATTCCTCGCTAAGTAGTGGTGGGAGACAGAGAGTCAGAACAAAAGATGCGGAACATTTAGAGAGCAGACATTCATGCATTTGCTGATCAATACATGGCTTTTGATGAGCATCTGCTATTTAAATAAAGAGTAAGTCAAGTATTGGATTTTAGTTAATGGGGCTAAGACTGCTTCTCAGTTATTTCAAGAAAATTTAATACAGCATCTGTGAGGTGGTGTTTGGTCTGGAAATTGTATAGTGGAATGAATTTATTTTTACATGATGCAATTCACAGATAGAGGCATAGGAAAGAAAGTTTCTACAATACTCTATCTCCTTCTTTACTTTACTTTTCTTTTCTTGCTGCTAAGCAGTTCCAGCTACCTTTTCCATATTTAACTGCTACTTCTGAATTGTGTGTTTAAGTTTTTATCAAGTTGGGAAAATTTAAACAAGTTTTGCAGTATGTTATCAGAACACTTCTCCAGCATTGCCTAGAGGAGATATTAAAAACAAAAAGTCAAACTCAATTCCAATTTAATTCTAAAGTAGATAAAGTTTTCACATGTGTGAGTTTTATTGGTCTGTAGTTGTAATATAGTAGAGAGTTTTCTAGGTATCAGTTATATTTTGTTGATTGTATTGCTTACTTTTTTTCATATATAGGGAAAAAACCTGCTTAATCTTTCATCCACACAGAGATCCTTTTCTTCCCTGTTAACACTTAAATCTGAAACAGGAGAATCAATACATGCATAATACTATGTATAACTAGGTTTGCATTAAGTTCGGGATTCTTTTACTGTTGCATATTTAATCAGACAATATCATTATTATTACTCATTTTACCAGGTTTCATTTCATGTTTTAAAGGTTTTATTTCTCCTTCTGTTACAATATGTGTAATATATGTTACCAAATACTGTTTAATAATTGTGTTGGATAATTTGCATTGGTGGTGAAATAGCTCATTACAAATTCTAGGTAGTTTGCTATAGGAATATGTATCAGTCTACTGTAGTAGATGGGACAGCAAAAGAGAAATGCTACAGCATGAACTGGCATTTTTCATACATGACGTGTACTACATTGTTTCTGGAAACTCCATCACTGGTTCTTTTTTATATTTAAAGCTGAACTTTCATTTCTAACATTGCAATAAATCATTTCCAAGCATCATGGTAAAAATAGGAAAAAATAGAAATAGATTGGTTTGTCTCCTAGGTCTTAATCTTATTTTTCCAATTCTACAGAGTTTATTTATTGGGATAATAGGCAATTGTTGAAAATGATAGAGAAATTACTTTTTTTATCATTTCCAACAATCAGAACATCTGAATTTTAAAAGCAGAATGGGAAATAATCTCTAAGTAGATTAGATCAAAAAAACAATTATGAGATTTGCTCCATTACATTTATTGAGGAAGCCAAGTGAGAGCAGTTACAGCACTTTAGCTCAGTTAGCTACTAAAAAATATTAGAGGTAAATATATTTACCATCAGCTGCGTATGATGATAGACCTGAGTGATAAAAGCCATGTTTGACTGATACTTACTTTAGCAAATAAGTTTCCTGGTAGTTACTAAAATGGATTTCTCTGTTCTCTAGTTAGCTTCATCCTGGTCCATATATCAGAACAGCAAGTCTGAAAACACTGGGATTTATCCTGCGTCTGCCTGTTTCCCGTTCCAATTTCTGCTTTAACTTAGTGGTCTGTGTTTCTCTTTTGGAGGGGTTTCTGAATGTTAATGTATTTCTTCCCACACTCCAGGTACTTACTAAATATGCCTAACAAAACGCCATAGTGGCCCACTCCTCTCTGTGGGCCTGATCCAGGATGGACTCTACTTACTCATGTAGCTTGAGTATCCCCATTGAGTTTAATGGAATCCCTCAAATGCTTGAATTTATCTACACAAGTCCTATGGTGCCTGCAGGCCAAGAAAAGTTACTAATGTACTAGCAAACAGAGGGAAGAAAAGTCATCTGTTTTCTGGAAATCCAGTTATTTTGTGAAGTAGAGGCTTTCTAGTTTAAGGAGGGTCATCTCATGTTTCATGCTCTTTCTTTGGGCCAGTAAGTTGTATTTGGATGTACCTGATGACAAGGCAGCAGCACTGAATGTGCCTCTTCAGTGCTGCAAGAACTGTGGTATAAGGACAGGAGTGTTTATTCACCATGACCATGCCTCTGGCATTGCTGTTTTGATATGATGAAATTGTGTTAATGGATTTATGTCAAACAGATGGTTAAAATCCTTACTGATAGTTTGAAATTAAAAACCTTTTAATGCAACTGCTCATTGATTTTCGAAGTTAAAAGTCAGTCAAGTCTGAGGTGAAACTGAAATTCACTCTGTAATTCACCTGTATACCCAAGTACCGTAATAATGCATTTTGCACATTGTGTTGTGAAAGTTAGTAGCAGGATAAAATTAATAGGGGGAGATATTAAGGGATGTGCCCAAGGACACAAGCCAAGAGTGGGGTGGAGCCAAGAGCAGATTCCATTGTTCCTTCTTCCTGGTGCCCTGTCAAGCTTACCAGACCCGCCTTCCACCAGTCAGGATTTTGCCCAAAAAAAGTGTTATTTTTGGTGGGGTGGGGTTTTTTGATGCCGTCAAGTTACCTGGGGAAAATGAGAAAGAAGTGTCATAGCTTTGAAGAGCACAAGCTGGCATAGTCAGAGGAAGCTTGCCAGGGACTTCAGCAGAACCGTGCAGTTAAAGCCCAGCTCAGGGGCTCTTCCCATGGCAGCGGGAGGATACTTCATGTTCCCATTCTGCAAAGTGACAGTGGACAAAAGCCAAACAGAACCTTCAATTTGTACTTGACATGTTGCAAACTGTTTTGGAGACAGTGGTGTTAATCACACGGAGAACTCCGCAAACAGGCGACCATTACCCTATATCTCCTCAGGAAAAAAAAGGAGAGAAATTTTTAATTAATCGCCAAGAACACATTGTCACATTCTACAAAATTACAGTTCTAGAATATTGCTCTCAGTGGGACCTGCCATTTCCAAATTAAAAGCTAAAGCATTTACTAAAAAGCTGTCATCATGCCTGTTTAGTTTCCTAATTGCTGCTTCTTTAATATGTACTCACACTGTTACAAGCCACTTTTGCCAAACTAAATTAGAAAGCGTATATTACAAAGAGCCCGTGATTTTAAGAGCATCGTTCTAATTACTCTCTCTCATTTTTCCAGTAACAAACACTGTAATTGTTATGGGCTTAGGTTTCCTGTGGAGCAGCCTGGAGGCAAACCTTGTGCACTTGTATTTGAGCATAATGCGCTCTCTGCCCGGTCTCATTATTATGCAAAAAGGTGCTGAGAGTAACAAAACTTGTATTTTGTTTCCCTGAAACATCATCTATCAGGCTGCGTCCTTAGAGACCCATGAATAATTGCAAACCTACTAACAAATAAAGGGAACTATTGTGTTATATTCTGTCTTTGTCGGCTTAATATTGAAACCTTTGAGGGTGCAAAATGTTTCAGTACCTATACACATCGAGGGAGGGAAGCTTATTGGCTGACTGTCACAGAAGTAACTGAATTTAATTTCATTTTCATTCTTGAAACTCATATCAGACATCTCTGTACCTTTAGGGAAATGCCCTTCCTTGTTATGAAATAAATACAAATAATCGCACAATGTAAACCTGACCTAAAGGCAGCACTTTAGTTCCACCTCAGGCCACAGAACAAGACAACGGTCTAACATAAATGCTACCTAATTTTTAGCTGGGGATTTCATGATGGTGTAATTTTTCCTTAACTGTTTGTGCTCCAGTGCTGCATCCTTTTCCAGTTCAGCACTTTTGTCAGTTGTAAGACCCCTGCAGTAGATACCCATGTCTTTTGTATTTGTTATGTGCACTGTGGATCTCTGATCTGGATCCATCTATCCTCAGCATGATTTTCTTTTTCTTTTATTGAAATACTTCCTGATTTTATTTTCCACTGACTTTTTCTGCTGGAACACCTCCTGTTTAGAGACAGTGGCATTATACATTGGAGAGGAATTCATTGTCTAGTCAAGAGCTTTTAAGTCATGCTTTTGTAAGGCAGATAACTGTGGTTATGGCAGAGAGCAGTCCTTTTTTAACGTGTGTTTTTGTTGTCTTTTTTAGGAATGTTAGACTATACTTGGATTTGCAGGAAATAGATTTTGGTTGTTGGCAAAATAATTTAATTTGTTACACATGCATGAATTTTCCATCTACTAATTTCATAAATTCCTTCACTTTTTTAATCACATTCAGTCTTTTTCAGACATTATGAATAACACACAATTAAGAGACAGAGGCCACAACCATTTCCAGTACTGCTCAAATAGAGGCAAGGTATAAGGAACAGAGGTTCCTTATACGCAGCTCCAACATGCTTTGACACCATGGGAAATCCATGGAAGCACTGACACCTGAGGGAGCTGAATCAAGTTTTCCTCATTTTCTGAAGCATAACCAGCTTCAGACATGGGGGTTTTTTTGACAGTGGACATAAACCGGCATGTATTAGCACAGCCTCCAAATCTACATATATTATTGGATTCACGGACTTTGCTTTGAAAACGCATCATAACTCATATGTGAAAAATAACACTAGGTATTGGAGACGTTTGTGCCAGACAGCTGCCTGTGTTCTGGCACTTCAGTTAGAGGGTGGCCAGTGTGTTTGCTACAACCGAAGTTGCCCTCTGCTAGAAAGTAAGAGTGAATGGAGATAGGGAACTGGAAATACAAATTGCCTGAGCAGAGAATCTCTTCCTTTTGCCTGCAACATCTCAGAGCACTCATCGTATTCCTATTCATCATAAGCACAGCTACCGCTGTCGTCTTCTGACCCACGCATGACAGCACTACGTGTTTTATTGTAAACTCTCTTGGTGCCTGTTTATCTAAAACTATCTCCTCCTAGTTTGCTGCACCTCTGTGGCTTCCCCGTTTTAGCAGTTGCGTGTTTCATTGTCTATGTAGCAGTGCATGGAAAGGTACCTCTCAAATCTTCACAGTCCTTGTTACTTCTAGGGTATTTTGACAACTTCCCTGGAGATCTTCTCTTTCGCTTCACTGTACTCTTAAGCTTTCATTGAGTTTTGTGATCTTTAAATTATGATTTTGCTTTTGTTAACTCTTATATGACATTTTTAAGGAAAACTATTTATATATCTTTAAAAAAAAAATTAGAAAGGAGAATAATCAGGTCCTTTGTAAAAATAAGGCACCAGGAGCCTGACAAATCATTTATCCTCTACACCAAGTAATCAATGCATTACACTGGATACTTTTATGAAGCGGCTGGACAGGGTGCTGGGACATCTAGTCTAGGCTGTGCTTTGCCAAGAAAGATTGAACCAGATGATCCTTGAGGTCCCTTCCAACCTGCTATCCTATGATTTCTCTCCCCAAACTCATGGATGCTCTTCAGTATTCCTTGATGTCTTTACAAACATTTTTATAGCTTTTCCAGTGAATCAGTGCACAGAAATCAAATAGGGGAGAAATAAGTAATTTTTAAGAGTTGATTAAAAATGGAAAATTATTTTGACAGAAAATTCAAAGTATTCTGAAACCATCCTCCTGTTGTGTTTCAAAGAAATAACAGATTCCTTAATTCCTTTTTTTTCTGCATTTTCTTTCAGCCTTTCATTTTGAAGATGTGTAGAGGGTTTAGAGGGGCTAGAGAACAGCTGTTTCCCTTCCTTTTTTGTCCCACTGTTGGGTTGTGGCTGAAAATGAAAGGGAAGCTCAGACAAATGTGGAAGACGGAAAACCTGAAGATTCTGAGAATTTCTTTTCAACAGCAGACAGTTCAGCTAATTATGATAGATCAACATGTCAAATTACACAAAGATTGTCATTCAGAGGGGTGCTAGAATTCTGAAGATTATATCAGATGTGGAATCCAAATATGTCTGTGCATGGACTTTTCTTGCCAATAATTCAAGGAGCTGAAAGAGAACAGACTCAGTTCTTCATCTCTGATTTGTGTTCTGTAAGGTTAAGTGTTTGAGGGACCAGCCGAGGAGGAACAAGAACATTGCTCTACCACATTGTATCAGTAAATTTTGCAGTGCTCATATTAAATTCGTGTATTCATGTAAACCAGTTCAACTCAATTAGGCAGCTCCATGGTGATGACTGTTTCTGGCATGTGCCTGTGTGTGTGCACAGACAGCAATGGTTTATCATGACCCTCCAAAGTGACAGCAATGATGCAGATCATTACAAATGTGTTTCAAACATTCCATTATCCCAGCATCTCAGAAACCAGGCATTATACATATTACAGAAATATTGGAAGTATGGTTTAGAGGTTAATAGTAATTAAACACTTACAAAGTGACTAATAATAATTGTAATCTTTCCTGTAAATCCTAGCATCTTTGTTGGCATTTCTAACTCTACAAGTTCATAAAAACCCTAAAGATCTTTAATAAATAAAAGAACAAGTTGTTGAAATCTGCCTGCTCAAGCCCACCCACCTGCATGCAAAGATGTTAGTTTATACTGGATCTTGATTTAACCCTCTTTAATGGGTACAAAACTTACAACAGTTTGAATTAAAGTAATTCTATATATTTATATATTCTATATTATCATATATTATATATCTACAATAAAAACCTATGTGTACCTTGAGCTCACACAAAATGCATGATGTCTCTTGCCCAGCCAGTACCAAGGGGTTTCAAGAGAAAGCTGGGAATAACAATGCATGAAGGACCTGAGCTTGTGAGGCAGAACTAGAGGTGCTGTGAGGAAGAACTGGAATGACTGCACTGGCAATTTCTAGGGGTATGTAGGGTGTAAATTTCTATGTGCCAGTCAAAGCCCATTCTCCTCTTCACAGGCCAACTTGTTTCCTTTGTTGCAGTTTAGATGTTAAGGTATTTGGGCTGTGAGTGTGAGCCTTATGATGATGGATTCCCAATCAGAGCACAGACGAAGTGATGAAAGGTGCTTGATAATTGATGTGTTCATTTATCATAGGGTTCTCCAATTTATCACATGGGTAAACAACAAGCTGTGAGTAATGATGACGATCTTACTATGAATTATCTCTGGTAAATAAACTTTTGGGGTTCCAAGTCCTTCCTTCCAAAATTCATTATTTTTGTTGTTTTGGTTTTAATGGACAAAGTCTCTATACACATCAATTTTTTTTCAACACTGGTAAAGCAGATCTAATTTTACCTAAGCTGTTGAGGGTCTGACAGAGTTGACGACTTTTATTGCAACATCATTTACAAGTATGATTAAATTATTCACCATGGCTGAACTGACACCTACATTAGATATATTTTTCTCATGAGGCACTACAAAATATACTTTTACCCTTCACTACTCATTCTCTGTCCAGCATTTTTGAAAGATTTCACATTTCAGTGTTCACTAAGGTGGCCCTCATCTGGGTAATTTATTCCAAGCCAGTTTAGAACACTAATTTCTGAAATGCAGATACTCTAGCTCCATGATAGGCACTTCGGGTGTGATTCTACAATTCCTTGCTCTTGACTTACTGCTGAGTTTGTTTAGCTGTGCCAAGAAAATGTGTGATGTTGGTAATATAAGAATCCAGACAGAGCGTGAGCAGGCAAAGGAGATGGGCTGCAGCTTTGCAAGAAGCAGAATTAGAATGGAATTTAGGACTTGTTGTCACTCTTGAACTTATTACACAATTGTGTTTGAAATACAGTTACAGTGTCACTCTGATTGTAGAACTGTGTCTTAATATTTCTATAACCTCTGTTTTAAAAAAAAAATTAAAATTCCTCCTTTATTTCAATCAATTTAAAGCAGAAGTGACAGTCATCTCCGTTCCTTGATTTTACCTGTAGTCTTATATTGTTTCCATACTGCTTCTATTACATATGGCTCAGACATCAGCTGTACCTGTGTCAGTGAGCAGAGCAGGAGAATTTGGGTCAGTTTTCCTACACGATGCAAAAATTACCCAAATATATTTAGGATTTAGATCTAGTGGCTGAGATCCAAAACTGAACCTGCTGTAATTTTGTTACACCATTTTGCATAGTAGTGCCAAAAGAGAAGAGCACTCACATTAGCATTAGCTACACTCAGTCTTTTTTGTAGACCCTCCCTCTGTCCCAGCCTTTGAGGTGTTTGGTTTTGTTCATGTATATACTCTCAAAGTAGAGTTGTCTCACACACAGGCATCTTCTGCACACACAGTTTCTAAATGCCTCTATGAAAACCATACAGTCACAGCTTGCTGCAACTTCAGAGGTATCAAATCTAAACATTTTCTTTTCTACTGTATTATTTCCCCCGTATATTCTTACGTAAGCAAAATACTCTGTGCTGTATTACATGCATTAATTTAAGAAATAAACATGAAACAGGAGATCGTATCGACCCATCCTTTTGAGCTGATTGGTTGTGGATGCAAAAAGACTTCAAATTTTTCAAGCATCTGAGTGAAATTGCTGACCACTGTAAGGGAAATGATTTGGGCTTTTCATTGCTCTTGTAAAATAAACCTTCTAGTGCTCCAGTGCTCATTTATTAACAAATAAGAAAGCTAAAAATTATGTGCAGTATCTTCTGAATATTATTTGAAGTATCATATTAGAAGACTCAGTATTCAGATGTGGGTATGTTGTGGCTGAGGCAAACACCTAATGCAAAGTAGTCCCCCACTTGCAGAGCCTGTAATTTGGACAGGCTGGGGTACCAGGCTGCAGAAAGTAACTAGTGTATGGTTCTACACAGTCCAGAGGAGAACAAGCCAGCCATCTAAGCTCCTTAAACATAAGATATTCTCTTTTCATGTCTCCTTTAGTTTGCATTGTAAATAGTGGGATAATGTCCTTTGTTCTGTTGCTGGACATCAGATCTTCACAATGTTTCCAGAGTTTTCCTTCAAATTTTCTGTCTACTTGCTAATTACTAAGAGGGTATAATGTTATTCTGACTTCTAATGGAATTCTGTATTTCAAAATATGCAAACACTTTGGCACTTATGAGCTCAACTGTTGTTTATTTCTTTAATCATTCTCAAAAATAACCGCTATTTTGTTATTATTTTTGGTTTTTCTTATCTCAGGCCGTATTTCTTCCCAAACCAATTTTTACAGCACAGATTTTAGACAAGCTGTGAAGTCATGAAAAACCAAGGATATTGCTTAAAGTAAAATCCTTCATATTTTGATTGCTGTTGTTGTCACAAATGCGTAGATGAAAGATGAAAGCTTCATTGACAGAAAACATTTCTTTAGGGTGCCATTTAACAGTTTGCAGTGACCAAGCAGAGATTACGGGGGAACAATTCCTTTCAAACATGTCACTCAATGTGGGTAAAATTACTATAGTCGATTCTCTGCTAACAGTTCCAGGCATACAAAAAGTGCCTAGCTCCTAAACAACCTAAGAAACTAAGAAAGAGTGATATTAGAATCTACAAAATGCCATAGAATGTCTGGCTTCCAACATCCATGCTAATGCTATGGTTAAGAACAAATTTGTAGTGTTTCTATTATCTATATTTTAAAATGATAAAACTACCAACTACCATACAAAGAAGTTGTACAAGATTTTTTTTGTTTCTTTGCTTTATATTAGCTTTAGAGTCTTAACCAAGACTTTTACAACTTTTGCCTATTCTACCTTCTAATTAAAGAGACATCTTCATGACATTTGGTCTGATTTAGTACAAAATGTTGCCACTATGCATTAGCATTAGCATAAAGTGTGTTTGGTACTGACCTGCTTAATTTTGAAACCAACAAGAAGAGAATTCTGCCACTGTAAACCAAGCATAAAACAGATGAGAAAACCAGACACTGCAGCACTCTGAGATGCATTCTGGAAAGAAAAGAAATGGTTTAACAAAAAGATCTGAAATCTCTGCAGAGAATTCAAAGCAATAGCTCGTTTGGAGATTAACGTCAGTTCTGTGTTACAGGCCAGCAAGATCAGCTTTGACGTCTTTAGTGGAAACTAAAAAGTAAAGTAAAGTAAGTAGTGAGCAACTACTCCAAATAGTTTCTGAGGCTGCCCTTTGCCTGGCATAAATCATCTGAAATAAGAGACGGTTGAAAATTTAAAAGTGAATGGTGGATTTATCCTTTTGTTTGCTAGTCAGTTGTGCAAAAAATCCAACCTGCTGGTCTTTTAAGGTAGTCTTCATTTATATAATGTTCTTTCAAAAGTAAGATGTTTATTGGCTTGGTCTCCTTAATCAGAGAAAATTGGCCTAACTGCTGCAAGACCTAGCTCAGCTCTTCAGCTCAACAAGAGTTTTTCTTTGCCTGATCCACAGCCAAAATATAAGGTTAGGGTCTAGCAGGCTTTTATTTATCTCTCAGTCCACCATTTCTACAACCTGGGCTCCTGGGTGCCCAGATAAGAGAGTATGCAGTTCATTAACTCTGCATTTGACTTGTGTGAAAGGATTAGCTGCATCAGACTTCTTCATACCTGTATTTTTTAATTTAGTTGTACCAATTAATTTTTATTACATTTGACTCCTGTAGAAGGCTCCTTTTCTACTTTCTGAATAAAAAGGGCCTGTTTCTGCTCTCCCTGAAATCAATTGGCGTAATATGCTGACCTTTCAAACTCTAAGACGCAGCGTAATAAATCTGAAATCAAGACTCCCAATAGAAAGAAGCCCTTTCTGATTTATATTTTAGCTTGTGTGGGTACATCTGGAATGCCTAGGTGACAATATATTTCACATGCCCAATTCTGTTCAGACACATAGCAGTAGATGAAATTGGCTTGGTTTCATGTAACAGAAAGTGATGGTATGAAAAGATAAGACCATTTCTTGGATAAATTGGGATTGGAGTGGAGGAGACATATAGGAATTTGTGACTCACCTACTAGGATCACACATTCATATCTTATATCCAAACCGACATCTCAATAGTTGTACCCTAAGTATTGAAGGAACAATTTCTAGCCTTATGCCTGATCAATTTGCTTTGGTAGTGTCTCTCTATGGTTCAACCGAAGCATGCCAGGAACAGAGATATGGAACTCCCTCTTTTGTCAACTTTCCTTCCTTCTCAGAAAAGAGACAGGAGTTTGAGAACCGCTGTGTGGGATATGTGCCTCTGTGGACAGCTTAGTCCACCAGTGATGGAGAACAGAAACTGGCCTGTAACAATTATTTGCATTAGAAATGTATTATTGTGAATTGCATGCAATATTGCATAGCACCCAAAATGGGATATAGTGCAGAGGCCTGGACCATTCCTTTTCCTCTTTTTCAGTGTGCTACTAAAGCTGTTTAATAGAAGGTTGTCCAGTGACAACCTTCAGTGTCAAGGGTCATCCTGCCACAGAGCGGAGATCTTCAGGGCTGAGCTGAAATTCTCATTTCCTCTATATGTTCATCTCACTGACCCTGCTACTGAGTGAGAGTGTGTATAGGCAGGTATACATGGACGGATAAATAGTGGATGCATAAGAGCACAGAAAGAGAAGGAAATACGCAAGGCTTCTTGCAAACAACCATGGTGAAAAATTCACTTCATGCTCTTTCTGCACATTTCAAGACTAATAATTATAATGAGGTCATAAGCAAAACATGTGGGCTAAGGTCATTCCTGATTATTCATTTCTAGGCTTAGCCATGCTTGTCATTCTGACTTAAAGAGTTTTGCCTTAAGGCCCTTGGAAAGCCAACTCCTAGGTCTGATTCTACCAGCATGAACAGACACTGGGTACCAGCATTAATTTGGCTTCTGTATATGCTTGCAGATCTTTCTTTATGTTATATCAGAAGTTAGGGCTCCAGACCCCCAACCACAAGTTAAGACTAATGTAAACTTTATGCAAACTGCAATATAAGGTAAGTCTAATCTGGCCTTGGCTTATTTTTGACTGCATTCCTTCAAATTATAAATGATAGTCAGCTGAAGTGGGAGCTGACTCCCCTCAAACCAGTTTCTCTATATATTGTATTACTTAGTAGGGACTTTTTAAGCATCACCTCTATCAATGTATAAATTAAATATAATCTTTTTCTTTCAACTTGTGCTCAATCCTGAGAACAACTTTTGAGGTTTTGAAATCTTTTGGTTACTTTGAAAATCAAGTCTGATTTACAGGCGCAGAAAGGAGTAATCGTAGCAAGTCCAGATTCTCACGTAAGAGGAACAGAAACCAACTAATTTGTTATTTGTATTGCCAGATTGGAGCTTGCAGACAGTGATGTCTGTTCCCTGCCTCCCTTTATTCTAGCATTCAGTGTGGCAGTGAACCTCTAGGTAGATCAATCAATCTAAGCTACTACACTTTAAGAAACATCTGCAGCATTGTCTTCCCTCTCGTTGTCTTTATCATTTCATCTGCTCTCATTGCTCTCATCTTGACTTCTTTCCAAGAAGAACGGGACATATTTTTCTCTGTTAATTTTCCTATCTTAGCTCCTTCAGGCCCTTTACCAGGCTGCATTACCCATTCCTTATTCTCACGCACTTTTGAAAGCCTGGTGACCATTTGATCGTGGTTGGATATGGCTTTCTGGGAGAGGGCTGCTCAGTACAGAGTGCAGCAATGCTACCTACTCTCATTTATATTCCTCAAGCAGCTCACTGTATCTGAGAATCTTGTTTGCTTTCCTCCACTGAGCCTCTACAATGAGCAGACAGCTTTAGGGATTTTTCTGTAATCACTTATAAATCTCTTCCCTGGTCAGTATTCTGCTACACTTTTCCATTGAACAGACACTTCCAGTTTCTATTACTACCGTATTGTTGGATTTGAACTCAGTACTTTACAGATATCATCTGCTACAGATCTTTTGGTATTAAAGTTACTGAAAGGTGAGGGATTCATTGTCTCCCACTTTTCCCAGTGCAACTGCTTCCCCAGAGTACTAATAATGAATGAGATGAAGGAAACTTGCCAAAAAAATCAATCTATCACTAAAAATGATACTGGTTTTGAAGGGAGGGAGATATTTCTTCTTACAGCACAAGTTCATTTAATGTTTAAAATCTGCTAATTCTTGTCAGCAATTGCATTCAAGGATCTTCCAAAGGTATGCCTGGCTTACTTGGCTCCTCACTAGAAAATTGCCAGGAATTCATTCCAGAGGCTGGGGAATCTCTCTCTTGAACTGAAGTACTGTTCTTCTGGTGCCTTCTGTGCATGATGGCAACCATGAAAAATGGGTCAAAAAAGATTTACCTTGTGCATAGGAGCTAAAGTTCAAATCTATAATTTATTTACATTTTCTTTCAAAAATTCATTTAGCATAAGGAAATTATACTCTGATTGCAATACATTTTCTGCATTCTGATCTGGCAGAAGTGCCATCTGAAATGCTCTTAAATCAATGAAGTTCTGGTGTCTTTATCTTATATGAAGAATCTAAAGTAAAGAAAAGCACATATGAAGAAGCGAACTGCCTGGGTCAAGAAGACCTGTAGTAGCAAACCATCAGTGACAGACAGCTTTCTTGTGATTCTTCAGAAAGTTCAGTGCATCAGTCACACTCTTCAGCTAACAGCTGACAGAGTGGATTACGAATTCTTTCCTGATATCTTTGCACATGAAAGAAGGTCTTTAAAACTGAAAAGAGGAATTGTCAAAGTGATAGTGAGGGTTAATGAACCTCGGAGAGCAGAACACAACACAAATTAGGGAGGAAAATTCTGTTTGCTTGTCACAAGCAGCTATGGCATGAACTCTTTGTCAGGAGCAGAAGAAACCACCAGAGGAGTACAGCAGTCAAGGACTGTCCCATCACAAGAAGCATCTGAGGAGAATAAATGTCCCCACATCCCAGCCAAACATCACCCGTGCAAATTGCTCAGTTGCGGAAGAAGCAAGCTTGTTGGTCCTTGCTGAAAACCATGTTTCAGCCTTAGAGACTTCCAAGCACAGATATTTTAAATCAAAAAGCAGTTTTTGCTTTCTGAACTTTTTTGTCAGACATCTGTCTTGCAAAGTTTTTCTTGCCATTTCAAAAGGGGTTTTTTTGTTGTTTCACAAGGTCCTGGGTTCAGCTACAGCAGTCATTTTTTCTCCTTCTCAGTAGCTGGTGCAGTGCTGTGGTTTTGACTTTCAGTCTGGGAACAACGCTGATAACACCGATGTTTTTAGTTGTTGCTCAGTAATGTTTACTCTGACCAAGGACTTTCTCAGTCTCATGCTTTGCCAGGGAGGAGGGGAAGCCAGGAGGAAGCAGAGACAGGACACCTGACCCAAACTGGCCAAAGGGGTATTCCATACCACAGCACGTCATGCCCAGTATAGAAACTGGGGGGAGTTACCCGGAAGGCCCAGATCGCTGCTCGGGTCGGGCTGGGTATCGGTCGGCGGGTGGTGAGCGGTTGTGTCCTCTCCCCTTGTTATTTCCTTTATCACTATGATTGGCAGCAGCAGTTGGTTGTATTATACCTTAGTTACTGGAGTGCTGTTATCTCAACCTGTGGGAGTTACATTCCTCCAATTCTCCTCCTCATCCCTCCAGGAGTGGGTGAGTGGAAAGAAGAGGGTGAGTGAGCGAGCGGCTGCGTGGTTCTGAGTTACCGGCTGGACTTAAACCACGACACACAGGTCCAAGAACTGACATTTTTCAGTGGTGAGACCTTTCATACATGTTTGGGTCAGTTTTATGTTCAGTTTAATTACAGCTCACTCCACTGAAGATGAGCACTTAACAGAGTGACCCATCCAGCTAAGCAGTGTAGAAAAATACTCTTCGCTCAGCTGTATCAAAAGATGATCTTTCGATTGCTTTTAACTACACAGCAAGAGCAAGCCCAGCTTATTTTTGTGTCTGTATCTTCTGGGAGTGGAGAGCATTTCATTTATTCCCCCAGTATGAGATTACTAATGAGTATGGTGAGCTGTATATTGTTCAGGATCCTTTTAGAGCATCATTTTCTGGGTGATTAAGGTGCGTGAGCTTCTCTTCCAAACTTCCTTCTTACACTATTGACAAGAAGGCTCATAATCCTGGTTTCCCATCTTCAGGGATTCTCCCTGGGTTTTGATCATTTCTGTGGTCTGGGGATTTTTGGGGGGTTTTTAAGTAAGTCTGGTTTATTGTGTAAAATGAGTTGAGGGTAGTAATTTTTTTGACTGTGTCTCACGTTATTTGTTTGATGTTAATCTGCCTAAATATTAGGAGTTAAATTGAAAGGCAGAAACTTAAAGGAAATTAAACAATTGTAAAGATAAAACAGCTGCAGGTGTCAACTTCCAAAGTAACTGCAGGAGCAATAGAAACCACTGCAGGATAAAATTTCCTTCAGGCATTTGCAAAGCAAGCAAGATTTGTGCTATGGCTGAGACCACAGAGCCCAGTGCTTCTGCCCAACCAGCTCCACTTCAACCAGGGTCCACGGATGCACTTTTGGTCGTCTGAAAAGTGCCATTTCATACCTCATCCTGGCAAAGGATAGAGCTAAGCAATCCCACTCCCTTGGCTAAGGTGCAGAAGCAAGGGCATTTTCACATGTGTTTTAGTACTTGCCTGATAAACTCCTCTTGATTATGAGTAATCTCATTAAGTGTAGGAATAATGAGGTTGCAAATAGGCAACCTGTAACCCAGTGGAGTGAATATCTCCAAATTGAGAAGTGCTCATGAAAAGAAAAAACCCAGGCATAACGCTTGCCAGGTCACACCTTGCTGCTCCTGAAAAGTCAACACTATGGGGTTTAATTTGTATTTTCTTCTCTTTCCTTATCAGCATAGGATGAAAGGGAAAATTCTGCAAGAGAATGCCAAGCAAAGGGCATAACAAACTACAGTGCCCCTCATGTCATACCCAAGAAAAAAAGCTCTTTAGATTCTTTCCTTGAATCTCCCCTCTCATGCCATTTTCTCTCTGTTTTGCATGCTGATGCAGTCGAGAATTCTCTTTATTTCTGTAGGTGAGCAGAAGATTAAATTAAATTAAAAAGTGTATGTCATTACTATGGGGAGATGGAATCACAACATTTCCGGAGAAAACTGATGTGAAGTTGCCACAGCAGCTGAAAACACAGGTTTGTTTTGTGTTAGTGTTTCCTTTCAAGATTTTCTGAGGTGACAGCCAGACATGGCAGAGCACTCCAAATCTGTTAAATAGTGACAGAACTAATGTTTATTGTTTTAAAACAGTAATGCTGTTAGTTTGACTGAGCTGTCTGTTTTTAAGACTGGTGATGTTTAGCTTTTGATTGACTTGTCAATCACACCTTCATTAGTGCTCTGGGTATTATTAGGGAGGCCATCCAAATAGTTTGGATGGTTGTAAGTTCTGGGTAGCCCCAGACACTGTGTCATGTGGTGGTCATTGGCATCGTTTCCCCAGATGTCAAGACAAGGAAAGCTTCTGTGCAGAGAATGGGAACTTCTGAATACATTGTAAAAAGTGATATACAAGTACTTTCATAGGTTTCATTTATATGTATGATAAATCTGCTCTCCAGTTGGTAAAGAGAACAAACTGTGTACCTGCAGTTTTCCAGGTGGAAGTAATTTTGGCCACAAACAGTTGCACTCAGATCTCAGCCTGAATGTGATGGCAAAACTGGGCTTTATGAGTGTGCTTGAAACACACTGCAGAAAGACTCATTGCCAAAAGACACGTTGCAAAATTGGGAAAGTTGGGGTTTTCTTTTTGCAGGTGTAAGAGGATGTCTCATTTTATCCCATTGCTACTAGTTGCTGTAAGAGAAAGAAAAGTTTATCTAAAAGTCCTTTTCATTGCTGCAAAATGTAATTTTTAATATAGTGATGGACATTGTGGGGTTTTGTTTGTTTGGGGTTTTTTTGTTATGAATATTAAGGGAAGTACCATTTCTAGCTCAACCTTGCCTTTAGGTCACTATTGCACCAGTGTGACTGTGTATGTGTATGTTTTCAAATCAAGCAACTGCTCTAGTTGCTGGGTAACATAATGAAGCCATAGGAGAAATCTTCCAACAGCTTGTGGGAACAAATCTTTTCTGTAACAACTCGTCAGGACCAGGGTAGTCAAGCAGCACCATAGAGGGTAATAGATCAGTTGACACTTGTGACTGTGGTGTATTTTCCAAGAAATAGTGTAAAATGAGGCTCTAACTTCCAAAGTTCTGGTCTGTAGTGGGATCTTGGCTTCATGAGTAATGTCATCCAAAATTTCTTGTGTACAGTGACTTAAATAATGGAAGTAGCTATACATCTGCACCAGGATGGTTTATGCTCAATACCTTTGTAGGCACAGGGAAAGGGCAAGTGCAGCTCAGGTCACTATAAGAGCTAATTTGCAGGTAGACAAGTAGACGTGATATGAAAGAGAAGACAAAACTGAATATCTTTTCCAATTCTAAAATATTTATGGACCCAGCATATTCAGATATCAACTGCGTGGACAGACTAGTGCAAAGCAACCATGACAGCACAGAAGCTGAGCAGAAATGAGAATAAATAAACAGTAGGGCTTACTTGCAAATACAGTTAGCTGTGCTGAACATGCTCAGTGGGAATTAAAGGTGAAAATGGGGCACTGAATTGCCAATCAACTCATAGGTGTTGCTGTATGCCTCAAGTTTCTAAAGAGCTTCTCCTAGTTTCTGGTAAGTTTGTTTTGAAGAGTTTTTCTGACTTGTATGAGGCTTTTTCTGTTAAGCAGATCAGTGTTAAGCAGTGAAGCCATTTGCCAGTGAATGCTGCTGAAAATTCTGCTTTTATGAACTTGAGCAGATCTGTCTGAACAGATACACTTTACCATGAATAACAAAATGAAATGGATTAACTTACACATACACATCAAGTTAAATTCCGTGTATCTATCAGAACAAAAATCAGGGCATTCTTACTATCATTTACGCCTAGAGAGACCACAGAAATTATAATAGCAAGAAAATAAATGCTTACTTTTCTTATGGAACTGCTTAGCATAGTTGCAGAGTCTGAATCTTTAATACTTTTAAACAAAGCAGTGTTTTATTTTGATTGCTGACTTGTCAGATTTTAATAGCAGAATCTATGTAGAAAAAAATACAAATCTGTCAAAACAATATCTTTTATCTGCTTTCATATTCTAACTCCCATGTGTATTTTTCATACAAGCACAATCCTGTAGGTTTCTAACATAAGTTTATGTTCAAGGTATTTCAGAGTCATGACTGTTCACATTGAGAGGGCCTAAGAGACATCTCTAAATCAAAATATGTCATTTTACTGTAGATTGTCTCCCTATTGCTTTTCAACGGGTCCAGTACCGATCAAGAAAGCTGAAAATACTGCAGCCTGACAGTTGTAAAAGGTCACCAAGCTAAATTAATTCATGTTATTGCCAGTGCATCATAATATACAGGAAAGAAATTAGCAGACCTCTCAAACTCAACGAGAACAAACCATTCCAAAGCCCAAGATTTGTGAAGTAAGTGACTACGGGGAGGTCAGAGTTGTCACTGCTGTGCAGAGGAACGGGAAGCTGGATGTTGGCTGGTCAGATAATATGTTATTTATTGTGACAAACCTTCAGGGTCTTCGTAGCCCCGTGAAATTAGCTTACATCTGACCCACTAAAACCCGAGCTTTTTTGAGACACATTAACTGAGATCTTATCTCTTTTCATAGCTTGGTGAGGAGGGGAGGCACATCAAACATCTTCAGGTATCTCTTAGGTGTAAAGGATTAGGTGTTGCTGCAGGTAGTTACCTACTTGTGAACACTTTTATGTTGTTAGTTGATCATGTCAGATTCACTAGCATGGATTTGATATTTGCAAACTTCTTAAAATGAGATGTTTGTGTAATGGTGGGATTTTAACAGGCTTTAAAAGTCAGAAGCATTTATAAAAAGCTAACTCAGATTCTAGACAAGGTTCAAAATTTTAGTTCTGATTGTTAATATATTTATGCCAATAATTAGTTTGGGTTTAAATTCACATTAAGGGAGAGGAATGTCAGAAAAATGAGTTTTCTACTATTGATGAAAAGGCTTGACAAATACTAGACTTTGATGTATTTGTCATCTTTCTCATAAAATTAAGCAATGAGATACCACCATACAAATATTGGAATAACCATGGAAAAGGAAGGTTAATCAGCTCTCCATGCAGGGCTGTTCTTGCCTGGCCACTTCATACGGCATGGTGTTTGCATGATAACAGGGTGGCCTATGATGCTGTCCTGGATGTAAAATGCCAACCTGAATCCAGACAGCCAATCTGACATGCAGTGTCCAATTCCTGCAGTCTCTCCAGACTGAAAAGCTGGGAAAATGATCTGTCTCTACATATTCCAGCCTGAGACATGCCTCCTCTCATACGTGCCATCAGTTGTATATTCAAAGTAGGCACAGGACAGCATAAAATCTTATGACAGGTGTTTTCCTTCCAGTTTGGGGATCCAAGGTCACTATGAGGCAATTTGTCAGTTTTTTTAATGTGAAGTTGATTAAGATGTTCTAATTCCCATTGAGAAACTTCTCATTTGTATCATTAATTTCACATTACAAAGTGCAGATTTGTAAAGAAAATGTTCTTGTTATCTGTCAGAAACAGATACCTAAAGAAACTGTTACAGGAACATTCAGTGATCTTTACACCTTGGTATTTCCCTATCCAAGAGTTTTATGTGGGTCTGTAGAGAGCAACTGAGATTGCACTTAGATTTCATTGGCAATCCTTAGTGACTTCTTCCCTACAGGGATTCACAGCATAGGGATTAAGGACTTTCTAAATCACCTAATCCAAGCCTTTGCTATTACAGAAATACACTATAAACCTCATAGATTTAACTACAAATCTTGCATATTTCTGCCTGGCTTCGTATCTGACATGTTCCCAGTGTTCAACCACGGATCACTCTCTGGATAGTGTTGAAGGTTTCCAACTGTCCACTAAAGTTTATGCCCAGTCAGTGTGTATGTATACATTTGTCTTTTGCTCTATTTGGTCCCATTTTCCTTTAGTTTAATAGTGTTTCTCCCTCCCTTGTCTTTGCCCCATTAAAAAAATTCTAGAGAGCATTTTTATATCCTTTCAGCCTTCCTGTGGCTTGACTGAACATACTGAGCTCTTTTGGCCTCCTCCTGTGAGACTTTCTCCATCCATGCAATCACCGTCACAGCCCAGTTGTGCATCTACCCACATATGAATTCACCTTTCCTATAACCAGACCTGTGCCCATCCAGGTGAGGTTTCACTGGAACTTGCTATTAGACTTGCTGCTTCCCATATTGCTCCTTTCAGACATCTGTGATGGAGATTAATGGGTTTTCCCACCTAAAATGCATGAAACACTTAGGGCTTTGATGCCACTGGGGCTGTGGTAATGAACTGCAGTACGTTCATCCTCATCAGCCATTCTGCAATTGTCCCTACACAGAAATCTAAGTCAGCACTATTTTGGGGTAATAGCTAGATTATCTTTGCTCTTGACCCCATTCTCACTGCATAGCAGGTCACTTTTATTCTTGTTCTCCTTTTATTTATATTGCTTAAAAGCCTTTCACTCCTTAATATCCTTTGGCAAAGCCTAAATCAGCTTGACTTTTTCTTGACTTTTTCTTGACTTAAGCAGTTTTCTTCTTTCTTACAATATGTTTTTTTCAACCATAGAGTTGAAATAAAAGGGAAGAGTTGGAACTCTTCCCTTTTATTCCCTGAGGCTGGCCTATAGATTTTACACCTTTGGTTTAAAGCAGTTAATCCTGTACTGCATTTATGCTCCTGAGATTGTCATTCAAACATGCTTACACTAACAGGTTCACTCTCTTCACAGATTGTGCTAAATCAGATTAAAATTTTTACTTCTACATCTGTTTTTCTGCTTAAATGACATTGGTGTTTCAATCAGTCTTATTTCCTATTACCATCTCTTCAACAGCAATCAAAAACCACTGTAAAACATCTTTTCCTCCTCTCATTACAGGTGGCAGTTGCTGGTGACTCTAAATATCACTGCAATTTCTGACCATGTTTTCTTCTGGCAAAATAACTATCTAAATCACTGTAAGTATCTAACTTTAACTCAGGAGTGTCATGGTTTAAGTCCAGCCGGTAACTCAGAACCACGCCGCTGCTCACTCACTCCCCACCACTTCTTCCTCCCCCCGCTCCTGGAGGGATGGGGAGGAGAATTGAAAGAATGTAACTCCCACGGGTTGAGATAACAGCTCTCCAGTAACTAAGGTATAATACAAACCACTACTGCTACCAATAATAATGATAAGAGGAATAACAAGGGGAGAGGATACAATTGCTCTATACTGGGCATGACGTGCTGTGGTATGGAATAGCCCTTTGGCCAGTTTGGGTCAGGTGTCCTGTCTCTGCTTCCTCCCGGCTTCCCCTCCTCCCTGGCAGAGCATGAGACTGAGAAAGTCCTTGGTCAGAGTAAACATTACTGAGCAACAACTAAAACCATTGGTGTTATCAGCGTTGTTCCCAGGCTGAAAGTCAAAAACACAGCACTGCACCAGCTACTGAGAAGGAGAAAAAAATGACTGCTATAGCTGAACCCAGGACAAGGAGACTCCTCAGCATTCCTAATCCTGCCAGAACAATCTTCCCCACTGATCTACACTAACCCAATTTTTTCCTATTGTTTCCCCCACCTTCCTAAAATTATAGTTGTTGTGATATGCTTTTCTTTTATCAGAATTTATGCACAATTGATGGTCCATCACTGGTTTTCTCTCTCAGTGGAGTGAATGTGGTGAATTCTTCTGGTTTCTGGGGAAGAGGAGGAGGCCAGAGAGAGGAGATGGAAGTGTTACCATCTATTTCACAACTCTCTACATTCTGATCTACTAGAAATCTAGCGGATGGCAGACTATACGTACTAGATCTACCGAAGATTGTCCCTTCCACCAGAGCAACGTGGGGTGAACATGTGGCTCTGCAATTCTGTGGTCATTCTTGCTGTAAGTAGAAGGTCACTTTATTTTTGAGGCAAAAGAATGAAAATAAAATGTTCCTGAATGTACACTTAGAGGGAACAAATTCACACCATGCCTTTTCACACTTACCATAATTCTGATTTTCTCTGATGTGCATTTAATTTCTTAAAGTAAATATGCAAAGGTCACAAAGCATTCTGGCTGGTGCTTGTACATGTGTTTATAGATGTTTTCTTTTCAAATTAAGATGACATCTTGATGGGTAGCAGATGTCTGACACCATAATGGGATCATTCGTGTGCCAGACCAAGTCATCAGATGTTTTAGGGGATGTAGGAAAGAGACATGGAACAGCACACGAAGTGAAATACCCTCAATAATTTCCTACCTTTGTTAAGACTCACTGAAGTGCATTATTTCAATAGAGATTCAGCCAGACTTGCAATCCAGAGGAAAAATCCATTGCTCAAATTCACTAACTTCTGTTAGTACTTTATTCTGCCAGTGTTTTGGCAGACAGTCACAAGGACTAAAAAGTCTAAAAAGATATATAAATGTAAAACTGAGCAAGAGGTAGACTCCAAACAAGGCTACAGAGGGAGCCAAAGATATGACCCTTAAATCAGACATTCATATATTACTGCAGGATATTCTGTTGAAAATCCTGGATAAATGGCACACACAAGTCCTACCGTGTGCTATGCACTTTGAACACTTTGCTGACTTAAGGAGTCATGAATGGGCTTAAGAAAAGATAAGACTGGGCCCCAAAGCTCTGCTAAAACATGGAACAAAAGTGAAGTTTTTACAGCCAAGCAAATTAAAATCCACCAGGAAATTTGGTATTTTGTTATGATCATCTACCTGCCCTGGCTCAGAAAGAAGTGCCACAGAGCAGATGAGCAAAGAAATGAACGGGCCAGTATGCGTGAAGGTTACACTGAACTGCCCCCGGAGGGGCCAGCCATCACTCATGCGAGATCATCTACACCTTAGCTCTAGTTACTGCCAGTGTGTGAAGAAAATCACTCACTAAAAGAGACAGCTAATGAAATGTTTTTTAGAAAGGACTGGAGGGAATTCCTCAAAGCAGTTCTGGGGCTCATAGGGATATTTTTATCAGTAGTATAATTGAAGTACCTAACACTATTGAAACCTGAGTCTACACTACAAGCTGATGAATAATTTGTTTGCGTATCACCATCAGAAACTAGCTGCATATGCAGTGATGAAAGAAAAGCTCAGCTCTACATGAGTGTACAGTATAAATTACTATCTATGCCTTACATTACGTTTTATACCCATCAGTTGGATTTTACTGCAATGTTACAGCTGTTGTGAAAACATAACCAAGCGCAAAAAAAGGGTGATCAGAAGTAAATGTCTTCTTCACAATCTTTTATGAGTTTTTATGCAAGCAGGAAAACAAGATCCATGCTTCACAAAGTCCTGTAGGTTATTACCATCTGTAAAACTGTGATCTGCAAACACAAGCTGTTCTTAAACAAGAAGAAAAAAGAAAAAGCAGATGGTTTCTTTTAACGTCATGTGAAACTTTTCTTGAACACAAGCGTGTGTCTTCTCCTCTCCAGCTGGCACTTCCCACTTGTAAATGATCTGATTTTATCATTTCAGGAGACTCATAAGACCCCCTCTATTATAAAAAGGCACATTACACTTAAAGAGAGGGGAACAAAGGATGCCAAGTGCTTCACAATAAAGCAAAAGTATTTTTTTGAATTATTTGAAAATGTGTCCAGAGCTAATGGAAAAGGAAAAGAGACAACGAAGAATGTGAGAAAATGAATAACCATGACTTCACATACATCGTTGACAGAACTTTTGTGACTAGGACACTATTTTCAAAGCCTGTTTGTCTCACTGCCACTGTCAGACTGGCAGTCTCCTGCCTGCACACAGTGGGGCTACCCAAGGGACAACAACTGCAGCTGCAGAGCAGCAGGCTGCTTGCTTTAGCGAGATAGAGCATCGCTTTCCTGCGGCTCCCACACCTCAAGCCCGACACCGCAAGGAACCGGCATCAC